>NC_088867.1:52581428-52583928 GCF_032884065.1 Artemia franciscana
ACCACACAAAGTCAGACACACAGCCAAGGAAAGAAGACAACATAGAAGCAAAAGAACAGCAAAAACGCACGCTAACACACACGCACCACCACACAAAGTCAGACACACTGGGAAATACAGAAACACACACTCACACACACACGCACGCACACACACACATACACACACACACACACGCACACACGCACACACACACACACATACACACACACACACACAAAACACAACCACTCGAAGCTAGACAAACTGGCCCACACACACACTCAGACACACCTGCACCAGGGGAGAGACAAAAACATGCACACCCACACACACACACTTACAACCGGACAAAGTCAGACAAACACACACACAAACAGTCAGACGCAGAGGCACCGAGAGAGAAAAACACACAGAAGGAAACACACACACACAAACACACACACCACCACACAGGCACACACAGTCAGACACACAAGCACGGAAAGAGAAAGATAAAAAACTCATAGAAAATTCAAGCACACACACGAACACAAATACAACCACAACAAGCAAGACACACAGACACACACAGGTACGGAGAGAGAGAAAACACACACACAACACACATGCAAACACACACAAGCCACACAAAGTCAAACACACAGGGACACACACACTCAGACACACAGGCATGAAGAGAGTCAAAACTCACACAGAGGGAAAATGCACTCAAAATCATATATACTGACATACACACAGGCACGGAGAGGGACAAAAACACAGAGATGGAAAACACAAAGGCACACACACAGTCAGACACGCAGGGACAAAAATACGCAAATTCGCGCTGTTTTTAAGGATTCAATAGGTTAGGTTAACCTAACTTAACCTACACACGCTAGGCTAGACTAGGCAATGTTAGATGGCATGCCATCTATCCTAGCCTAACCTAGCATGTGTAAGCTGATTTGATCCATCTAGCTACAGTACACATATTATTATAAAAAAAACATTGAGTATAATTTTCTTTGTCGATGATTTCTTTTTCATGTTTTTAAATGAAAAATCTTCTTGTTTTCAACGATTTTTTTGTTTTTCAGTGATTCTGTTTCAATTTACAGAAGCAGAGGTTGCATTCGTATCCGTTTTTGAAAGTTTTAAAACAAGAAAATCGTATCTTGAACCTATATATCCTAGGATATAATGGACCCTTAACTGTCAGGGGAAATAATTTGATTTGAGCAAATATGGCAAAACAGGAAGTATAGTGCATTTTCTCAATTTTTCCATTAACTACGCTCACCTATTTACTTTATGATAAGGTTTCAAAGGCGGTATAAACAAGGATTGATTAAAAGAAAACTATCTGCTCAAAGTAACGAGTGAAGTTGAAACTTAAAACAAGCAACAACTTAATAATTTTTTCTTCAAATTAGGGGGAATAGCTGTTCCTTCTTGCCCCCTCCCCAACGACGCCACTGGTGAAGCCTTAGTTTTAGTGGCAGTACTAGTAATAGAATTAGTAGTAATAGTAGCAGCAGTAGTGTTATGACGAGAAGCACTGGAATTAGGATGCAAATAGTTTGTTTTGTTTGATTCAACATCACCCACAACAAGCCCTTTTAGCTTCAACTTCACGCACCAAATTCTTCCTAAGATGCTGCTGCTACGCCCCTTTACAATCTGCATACATACGGCTTGTTGTTTTTAAGTTCCACCCCCCCCAAAAAAAAAAATGAAAATTGCATCTTCATACCCTTAAGCATAGCTGTGATAATAGTCGTAGTAGTAGTATTTGTAATATTAGCAGTAGTATTAATAGTTATAGCGGTTGTACTAGTAGCAGCAGTAGTATTGACGTATTACCTTTTTAAGTAGCTGCAATTAAAGTAGTAGTTGAAGTAATAGTAGTAGCAGTGGTAAAAGTAGCAGTGATAGAAATATTAGTAGTATCGTGCTCAAATCGACTTTTGATCAGATGTTTTCCCCCTTTTAGCATCATCTGAAAGTTCCAACTTTTTGAGATACCTTCTTTTGACACTGTACATGCAAATAGCGTATTTTGATTTAGTTCAAATCTTTCCTCAGTATTTTAAATAGAGTAGTGTGGTGTTATTAGTACTAATGGTAACAGTAGTAGTGGTGATAGTTGTAGTATTGGTGGTATTAGTAGAATGTAAATATTACCTTTCCGATCATCTCCCTTATCATGTCTTTGAAGTTCCAAATTAAGAGACCCTGCCACTCCTGAGTTACGTCCTTTTGATAATCAGTATACATATAAAATGTTTTGATTTATTCCAATACTCCCCTCAACATTCTCCCAAAGTCTCACCTGAATGTCCTTCGTCTTTTTGAAAAGTAAAGTTCAAACATGCATACCTTTCTCAATAACGTGTACTATAGGCAGATCTAAATAATAAACGAATTGCCTACCTTATATTTGTCCTGAGGCCTCTGGGGAGGTTGACATCCCCAAAGACAAAAATTGCTGGACCTTTAAACAATGATGAACAAAATAGCTCTCTTTAGATTTTTA
>NC_088867.1:52588928-52718928 GCF_032884065.1 Artemia franciscana
TATATATATATATATATATATAATATATATATATGTATATATATATATATATATATATATATATATATATATATATATATATATATATATATATATATATATAATATATATATATATGTATATATATATATATATAAATTTATATATACATATGTATATATATATATATATATATATATATATATATATATAAAAAATATATATTTATATATATATATATATATATATATATATGAATATATATGTTTGTGTACGGCTATGCTGTTTGACCTATGTAATTGAATGGATGAGTAGGGTTAAGGCCTCGTTCCAGTACTTATTTATATTAATTACTAAAGTGGGAAAACAGTCATCCTTTCTCCTTCTTTTTTATATGTATATTGTTTATTATTTATCACATGTTATTATATAATATCTAATATTTTTTATAGTTTATATTTTTGTATTTGGCTTTGTGGTGTGTGTTTTTTTCTGTGTTTGTGCTGTTGCCTTGGTGATTTTTTTATTTTATATATATAAATATATATATATATATATATATATATATATATATATATATATATATATATATATATATATATATATATATATATATATATATATATATATATATATATATATATATATATATATATATATAGATATATACTAGCTGTTGGGTTGGCGCTTCGCGCCACCCCAACACCTAGTTGGTGGGGGCGCTTCGCGCCCCCCCCAAGCCCCCCCGCGCGCGTAAGTCGTTACGCGCCATATTAGTTACGCGCCATTGTAGTTGTGTCCCTATGTCCCACCTGTGAATATAGATATATATATATATATATATATATATATATATATATATATATATATATATATATATATATATATATATATATATATATATATATATATATATATATATATATATATATATATATATATATATATATATATATATATATATATATATATATATATATATATATATATATATATATATATATGTTTTTAACTACGTAAAACTTGCGAATATACAACATTCTTTGCTGTCCCATTGTCTGTGCATATAAATAGATTGTCAGGTTTACCGACTCTTGAACATGCAACATATAATGGTCCATGGGAAAACAATCCGTATTCAGATCTATACCTCATGATTCTAATGATTGCCCTTGAGCTTTGTTGATGGTGATTGCTAATCGACCATTCCCTGAGTCGCCATCGTCATTTATATATCCCCCTGTGCACCCCGGCGTCCCCTTTGTAGTTATGTCCCTGTGTCCCGGTCGTCATTTATATTCCCTGTGTCCCGGTCGTCATTTGTGTCCCGGTGTTCCAGTCTGTGATTTCTCTTTGAGTGTCCCGGGCGTCATTTATATTCCTTGTGTCCCGGTGTCCCGGTCGTCATTTATATCCCCCTGTGCCCCCGGCGTCCCCATTGTAGTTGTGTCCCTGTGTCCCGGTCGTCATTTATATTCCCTGTGTCCCGGTCGTCATTTGTATCCCGGTGTCCCGGTCTGTATATACATTCGTTTTTTAGTTTTGTTTTTCTCCTTTATTTTTTTCCTTTTTTCTTTTTTTTCTTTTTTAGTTTATTTAGATTTTTAGATTTTTTAGTTTTTTTATTAGTTTTTAGTTTTTTTGTAGTTTTTACCATTTTTTTAGTTTTTTTAGTTTTTTTTTTTTTACTTATGTCCTGGTCGTCATTTATACTCCCTGTGTCCCGGTCGTCATTTGTGTCTCGGTGCTTTGTTGATTGCTAATTTATATTATATTTATATTTATATTTTTTATATTTATTAATATTTTTTTAGTTTTCTTTTTCTCTTTTATTTTTCAGTTTTTTCCTTTTTTTTAGTTTTTTTCTTTTTTAGTTTTTAGTTTTTTTTAGTTTTTTACCTTTTTTTTATTTTTTTTTAGTTTTTTTAGTTTTTTAGCTTTTTTAGTTTTTTTATTAGTTTTTATTTTTTTGTAGTTTTTGCCTTTTTTTATTTTTTCAGTTTTTTTTTAGTTATTAGATTTTTACCTTTTTTTAGTTTTTTTTTAGTTTTTTAGCTTTTTTAGTTTTTTTTTCTTTTTAGTTTTTTTTGTAGTTTTTACCTTTTTTAGTTTTTTTCTTCTTTTGTATTAGTGTGAAATAATTCAGACGTCATATGCGGACAAACATGACGTCACCTGATCCACACACAGATCCACACACAGACAACTTATTTTTATATATATAGATATATATATATATATATATATATATATATATATATATATATATATATATATATATATATATATATATATATATATATACATATATATATATATATATATATATATATATATATATATATATATATATATATATATATATATATATATATATATATATATATATATATATATATAACTATAGTTATATATATATATAAACTATGAAATCACAATCATTTTTCCAGTAATCTTTGTTTTGATGGTGATTTTTTTTTTCAATATTACAAGAAATAAATACACAGGTTGAAGTAAGAATTTTTGCAGCAAAGTTCAAGTTATGCTCTGGTGTTTAGAAGCTAATGGGGCGTCAGTCCTACTTCTCTTAGTTTTTGCTCGTTTTGTTTTGAAATCGGCTATTTATTGTAATTACTGTTTGTTTTGGATTTCATTTATTTGTTGATGACGATTTATGGTATATTTGCGCTAAAAAGTTATTTAAATATATTTCTGCCCATCTTTGGTTTAATGTGGCTTCTTATTTTTCTTTGGGAAAATGCTTTTGTGAAACAAACTTTCCAGAATTAGCCTAATTGAAGAAAAGACTCAGGTAGTGAAAATTCGTTTCAACAGTTGGGGTTATATTTACTTGACAGTCGTAGTAGAGGTGGGAAGGATTTGCGATTGAAACTAATGTTGTACTTGGATCCAAGAGGAAATTCTGATTCCTAGGATACGTCTATTTCTTAGCTATCTTAATATTCTGTAAACCGAAAAATTCACCGAAAACACACATGACAACAGTCACCTTTGATATGACACTGGACAATTGATTTAAATTACCACTAATTATACTTCTGTTTCGCTGTTTGAGTTTATATTTGGCATCTGTAAGAAAACACATAGGTGAATCAAGAGTGAAATCTTGGGAGACCACCCCCCCCCCTAAGATCAGGTTAGTTTATTATCCAGCTCTGCAGTCGATTACAATCTCTTCAAAGATAAAGCCTCGGGTTGTCTGTTAGACAGATCACAGGTGGTATCTTAATTAATCTCCCGGATATTTGTCTATTGTATGTTTGCTAACCAGTAGCTGTTGGCCTTTAAATTTTATATTTTCCCCATTGGTTGAAATCCAGTAACGTCACAATATTGACCAATCAAAAATGAGATGGCTCGTTAAATATCAAGGAAAGCGGGAAAACCAGCCAACTTTTGCAGTTTGAGTTAAAACCTTTACAAGTAAAGATTCATGTCGGACTAAACAATAACTGTGTAATTTTGTATGTAATTTTATTTTGTACATAGGCTAGGGGTATTTTAGTATGTAGTTCTATATGAAGGACGTTTTTTGAGTAAATTCTAGTTTAGTTACCTTGGAAAGGGGTTAGGATAGGAATATGAAATTTTCAGGGATGGGTCTACAGATTAAATTATGTCCTGGGAAGGTATTTTTTAAGTATATACCTCCACCCCTTCTCCCTGTAGAGGGTACTGACCTTTAAAAATCATTATTTTATAAAAGTGAAACCGGTAAACGTATCACAGCTGGTAAAATTGGTGCATACAACAAAACTGTTTTTAGGTTCAAAGTTTTGTTTAATCAACTGAAACTTTCAGAAATGGATCTACAGTACAAGGAACTTCGAACATAGTGTTTTGAGTCTTATAACTTTCCTAAATCTCCATTTACACGATTTGAAATGACTTAGAGAAAAAATTTCAATTCGAAAATAAATCCCAAACTTGTTGAAAATCCTGCTTAAATATTGAGTTGTGCCTCCAAAACTTAAATTTAAAGAATAGATTCAAGCTATGCATTTGCATAGCTTCAAGACTGCACAAACATTTTTCTTAAAGCTATGACAAGCAAGGATTTGTCTTCTATACAATTCTCTAGACGTTAGAAAAATCTGAAGGAGCAGAGTAAGAGCTTAAAAAAACCTTCCTACGGTCTAATAGAAGCTAGACTAAATTTACTCCTAGAAGATTCATTCTTCCAAGTAACCAGTTTTCAGTAGCATTAATCCTTTTATCTAGAGTTTTTTCTATCTAAAGTGCATGGATTTGGCTATTTGGTAATACTCTTGTGAATGGCATTTTATGTGCTAAACATTATAGTAATATAAGAGTAGCCTAGATTTGGTAAATGTTTTGCGGTTGGCCACCACTAAAAGAATAATGCTAAGCAATTAGAAGTACTATCATTAGTTCCCCTTAGTATCCTCTTCTTAATGGTATCACTTCTATTTGTTTACCACATTTCCTTCAGAAATATTTACATTCCAACCACTAATATTTACCTTAGATTTAAATGAAAATAGAGCATACCTTTTAAGACGATGAATAGGACGATTATCTCTCTGACAATACCACTGTAATCCTGCATTGATTTTCTCCCCTAAATTTTTATGCTAAGAAAATCAATTAGAAAAATTCCACTACAAAGGGGAAAAAATAACTCCAAATTTCACACCAAAATCTGGCAGGAAACACTTAGTAAGTTTGTTACCCACCCTCTAGAGATGCTTGATTAGTTTATACAGGACTCTAATGTAGGTGAATTCTGAGAGAGCCCTGCTGGTGGTTCCAGGGGCTGCTCTCTCCGCTCCAAACGTTTTCTGGCACCCTCATTTCTTGGTTTTTTCTACTTTTCACTTTTTTTAAAATGAATTTGTCAATTTAGTCAATTATTGGCGCCATTGTCAAATTGCACCCCCCCCCAAGATTTTGCATGCTGATGCCCTTGACACATTGCCCCCCTCCAAGATTTTGCATGCTGGAGCCCTTGACACATTGCCCACCTCCCCCCTCTATATTTTGCTGTAGATCTGCCCCTGCATTGGTTACGCATTATGTTAGTTCTATCATCCAATCCAATATTGTTCTCCGTCCAATTTTGAATGTTCGTTTCATTTGTGTATTGATTTTCAATCACCTTTATACCAGAAGAGTAAATATGTACAAGATTCTATTACGGTACTGATTTAGCTTGCCTAACTAGGTTGTGAGTAGTGTCAATATGGTACGACTTGTAGCCTACATATTATCAATTGCTTGTTTTAACTACCGAAGGGACATTTTGGTTCTTCCGAGACCTAGTTCAATGAATAGAGAAGTCTATTCTCATAATCTTAAAAGATTTCTTAGCTTTTTATTGAACTCGTCAGATGGCTATGTTTTCCTTATCGACTTTTTGGTCTGTATTGCCAAGAAGAAACTACTTCCGGATTTTTTTTATTTTTTCATCACATTTCAGCGAATACCATAGCAGATTAGAAGCGTCTACGTTTACCCGGGGTATTTATCTCTCTTTTCCGTTCTTTTCTAAGCTTCTATAAATAATTAAGGCGAAAAATTGCTTTCTAGTCGTCAAATTACATATGTATAATTAGCTGTCAGGTATGTTTGCATTATTAGTGATATAGCCCTATATGAGCTTGAAAGCTCTTTGAAACATTGGCTGTTTCCAAGTGAAATTAGATAATATCCGGGTATATATATTACACAACAACCTTCTTAGATTCGCATTTTCAAGGTATTTTTACCTATCCATCTTGTCACTAAAATCTGATAGGTGTTACAAATTTTGCAGAATTCAATTGTTTGCGATGTTTCTTTCAAAACTGGCTAACCACTCATATTTTCTGTAGATTTAAATGAAAATATATCACGCGTTTAAAGCAAAAGTTTTACCATATGCCTAAGTATTTATAGGCTCTCCCATTGTTATCTGATATGTGTGCCATCATTAACGATGGTTGAAATTGGCGGAATTAAAAATATTGCCGTCTCTGCATCATGCAAGGCTATAGAGTTGGTAAACTATTAGGCTAATGTCTGTCCCATAAAAATATCGATTTTTTGGATCCAGCTTACTTTCCGAATATTAAGAGAGTTGACTCCAAGTTCTTCAAGCTTTGCTGGCGTGACTCCGACTCCAACCCTTAAATGTTATGGGCTGAACTTGGACTCCTTCTTAGCAGTTCGTCCTACTCTGAACCAGCTGATCATTCATCTAAAGAATTATTTCATCGATCGAATTGTGTTTGCTCAAGCCAATTCCTTAATGTGCTAAGCGTCACCGCCTGACTCCACTTCCAGTCCTAACGACTTCAACTCTTTTATGATATTCGCATTTTTCTCGTGCTCTAGCGGGATACTTGGACTTAAGCTGTTTGCCTGAAAATTTGTCTTGCCCAGGGAGAAAAACAGGTTTGTAGCTAGTAAGGTCATCTACAATAATGGTCATTTCAAATTTCTTTCTATCTGATAGGTCAACCCATTATTCGGTTAAGTCTTTATGAAGATACTGGAATATTTTCAGTCCCAATAGATAGTACTTTAAATCAGGGATGAAGATATGGATCCTTTATCCATTGAGTATGCGGTATAAAGGTTTTTTGGGGCGCGATTTGCGGCGCCGATGTATCAACAGCGCGTAATATTTTGAGCTAAAGGAGAGGGGACTATAATAGCCTCTCGGCCAGCTGTTTAAAACCCTTGTCATATTTTGTTTAAAGGCTGGTGGTTTTTTGGGAAGATGGGGTGGGCAAGCCAGATCAATTTTTGTCACATGCGGGAAACGAAAGTTTGAATATACTTATTTATATACATATATTTCTCCCGAGTAGAGGGTTTTATGTAAAGGATGGCACGCCCCTTTGAGGTGTTTTCTTGGATACCTATCGACACCAGGAAAACAACTAAGTTCGACAATCCCCGCATTTTCTAAAGCTAAGTATGGATTTGTTTTGTGTAAGAATTTCACGTTTATTTATATCATTGATCCATTCTGATAGGACTATCAAGTTTAGGTGGTATATATGTATCTCAAATCTCACCCCTCAAAAGGAACATTTTACTTGTGGATAATGTAAAAACATCACACATGTTTGTACTAGGCTATATTTCCTCTTTTTTGGCTGCTACAATTATTGATATACTGGGCACCTGCTATGGGGCAAACAGATTATTTTCTTTCTCATTGGATTAACCTTATGTGATTTGACCGTTTGGGATATTTATGTATATTTAAGATTTTTTCAATTCAAAGCATTTATCAATTATTTCTGTTAAAGTCTATAGTAATTTCGGCGTGCTAACAGCATAAAAATTTTCCCAGGCAAAATTTTGCTTCCATCCGCAAAATTTTGCGGATGAAGTATGACTGATTGTCCAAGATCCTGCTTGTCAGCCAACCATCTAGGACCAAACGAAAAGCAGGTCTTCCTCTAAAGGGCGGTAGGATGCCATAATGGAAGATTTAACGGAAATTGGAACTGCTTGGGAGGATGTAAACAGAGATGCTTTGAATAGATTGGGAGTAAGGAAGAGTCTGTTTAGCTGTGTTTGCCTCGGGCGGTTTGGTGCTGCAGTGAGTTGTCAGAAGTAGTAGGAAGGTACTTTATGCCCAACATCAAGGTGGACTGATATCTGACGACGTGCTCGGATTTACATTGTGATTACGAGCATTTAGAGATACGTAAACGGTCAAAAAAAAAAATAGTCAAACTCAAAATGGGCAAAAATTAAAAGTAGTTTGGCTGACAACACCCATATCTTCTTAAACTTTACAAAAAGAAAACCGTGTATTGTTAGTTTGATATAATGAAAAAAGAAATCACCAACGCAACAGCACAAACACATAGAAAAAAAAGGAAGACAGAAGGAGAAAAGGAAGACTGTTTTCCTACATTAATAATTAATATAGATCAGCACTTGAATGAGGCCTTAACCCTACTCATCCATACAATCACATAGGTCAAACAGCATAGCCATACACAATCAACCATAAAGAATAATCCATGGACAGGCAGTCTGTCTCTCAGTAAGTATAAGTCTTCATTTACCAAACATTAAAAACAATAAATAAAAACGAAAAAAAGATAAATAATTCAGAAGCAACAATCAAACACAAAGGCTCATCAGGAGAATACATACTTGCCTATAGGGTTTCGGCACTTTAAATTCTCTACCCAGGCAAGTGGCGTGCCTGCCATAAATTCCCTATGGTATCCCCGTGTTAGGTATCACCCCCAAAATATATGCCTATGAAAAAACGAGCAATATATATATATATATATATATATATATATATATATATATATATATATATATATATATATATATATATATATATATATATATATATATATATATATATATATATATATATATATATATATATATATATATATATATATGCATATAGGTATGTATATAAATTACATAATTTCCGTCTCAGGAGTGGTCGTATAGTTTTTAGTATCTATGACGCATGTGAAATTGCACATGGTGACTGACTGCTTTGCCGAAAATTACAATTGAGTTACGAACGTGGGTTCCTACGTTTTACTAAATAATTTTTTTTTTAACGGAGAATAAGGAGCGACATTAAAACTTAAAAGGAACAGAAATTACTTTGTATGTGAAAGGGGCTGCTTCCTCATCAACGCCCCGCTCTTTACGCTAAAGTTTGACTCTTTCTCTTAACTCTACTTTTTAAAACAGTAAAAAACTTTAGCGTAAAGAGCGGGGCGTTGATGAGGAAGCAGCCCCTTTCATATACGAAGTAATTTCTGTTCGTTTTAAGTTTTAATGTCGCTCCTTACTTTCCGTTAAAAAAAATTGTTTTTTTTTATATTTAATTTCTAAACGTTCTTGAATCAACGCATGTTTTGATTTTAGCTCTCCGCAGATGAATAATTAAAACGAAATTTGCATATTGATTTTTTTTGGCTAAATGGCTTTCTCATAGTTTTGATCGTTTGATTTTGAGAAAAAAAAGGAGCGGTGGAGGAGGCCTAGTTTCCCTCCGATTTTTTGGTTACTTATAAAGGTAACTAGAACTTTTGATTTTTTAAGAATGTTTTTATTAGTAAAAGATATACGTAACTTACAAATTAGCTTACGTAACGAACTTTTGTATTCTCGTACTTTTATTACGTATTTGAAGGGTTTCACCCCCTCGTCAGTACCTCGTTCTTTAACCTAAAGCTTAAATTGTGTCCCAATTTCTTAAGAATGACCCATGAATCGCAAAAGTCGTAGAATAAATAGTTGAAATTACTAAAAATACTTTAGCGTAAAGAGTGAGGTATTTGGAGGAGCTGAGCCCATCATATGCGTAATAATTTCTGTTCGTTTTAAGTTTTAATGCTTCTCCTTACTTTCAGTTGAAAAAAAAAATTTCGGATTTATTTTTTCATTGTTTTTTTAAATAATGCTAGAGAATCCTTCGCTCCCCCAAACGTTCTTCCCCCATGACAAATTCCCCCAAGGAAAGTTTCCCCAACATATCCCTATCTTATCAATCCCCCCCACAACCTAAAAATACCCCTGAAAACATCTGTACACTTCCAAATAATCATTACTATATGTAAGCACTGGTCAAAGTTTATAACCTGTGGCCCCCCTCCCATGGGGACTTTGGGGGAATAAGTCGTCCCCAAAGACATATTTATAAGGTTTTTTGATTACGCTGAATAAAATGGCTATCTCAGAATTTTGATTTGGTGACTTTGGAAAAATAATTTGCGTGGGAGGGGGCCTAGGTGCCCTCCAATTTTTTCGGTCACTTAAAAAGGGCACTAGAACTATTAATTTCCATTAGAATGAACCCTCTCGCGAGATTCTAGGACCACTGGGTCGATACGATCATCCCTGGAAAAAAAAAAAACAAAAACAAACAAACAAATAAACACGCATCCGTGATCTGCCTTCTGGCAAAAAATACATCCACATTTTTGTTGATAAGAGCTTGAAACTTCTATAGAAGTGTTCTCTTATACGCTGAATCTGATGGTGTGATTTTTGTTAAGATTTATTGACTTTTAGGGGTTGTTTTCCCCTATTTTCGTAAATGAGGCAAATTTTCTCAGGCTCGTAACTTTTGATGGATAAGACTAAACTTGATTAAACTTATATATTTAAAATCAGCTTTAAAATGCTATTCCTATGATGTAACTATTGATATCAATTTTCCATCTTTTAGGGTTTTGGTTACTATTGAGCCGCGTCGCTCCTTACTACAGATCGTTACCACGAACTGTTTGATACGAGAAACACTCGAGATATTACCCGGTTTTCATCCCGTTTAGTTTGCAATGTATAGTGATAGACTATTGTGTCTGACCATGGATAGCTATATTGTAATTAAACATTAAGTTGGTATTTTGGTCAGGTTAGAATGAGTTTTTTTAAGATAAGATAATATTTATTCATCATGAAATACACATACAATATTACATTTTACTATTTCTTACAAGGCTCTTTGGCCTGTAAAGATGGGGAAGATAAACGAGTCACTTACTCAGAGACGAAAAATAAAGTTAAAATAATGACTTACTCACAGAGAGAAGAGCAAAATGGAGAAGAAAAGAAAATATGAATAAAATAAAAACTATGGAAAACAAAACTGAATAGACTAAATTGATTAATTAGATCAGTAGATTAAATAAACTCCAATGAAATAATAATAATAATAAATAATATATATATATATATATATATATATATATATATATATATATATATATATATATATATATATATATATATATATATATATATATATATATATATATATATATATATATATATATATATATATATATGAAAATGGGGGATAAATGCCCTAATATCCAAAAAGCTGATAAAAATTTTATTTTGCTCTGGAAAGCAAACTGTCTTTACAAAAAAAAAATAACAGTACAATGGCTAATTACTTCAAAGAGGGTATAAAGTTTGACAAAAAATGGGTTAATAATTGGGCAGTGACTTGACTGAATAATTGCATGCTGTAAAATCCCCCCAAAAAGGCTTCACACATGTATCTAGATTCTTAATTAATGTCCTACTTTTGCCAGAAATCCCAAGAAACCATGGGGAAATTAAACATTTCACAAAATTTCGGGGGGGGGCCCGAAGGCCCCCCCCCTGCGTACGTGCCAGATATAAATATATATATATATATATATATATATATATATATATATATATATATATATATATATATATATATATATATATATATATATATATATATATATATATATATATATATATATATATATATTTAATGGGTTTGTGCTGTTGCATTGGTGATTTCTCTTTTCATTATATATATATGGAAAAAAAATAGATAAAATAACTTCTAATAAGCCAAAGAATTTTTAACATTTTTTTTTTTTTGAACAAACCGAATGAATGGTATCTTTGAGCTGATTCAGGCAACTTCTTCCACACAATATGACTCGCAATTAAAGGATTAAAATCGGACCTTACACGAGGAGTAAAAGGAGCTTGAATATGATTTTAGTATTGCGAAGATTATAATTATTTTGATCAGAGGTGAAAGATGGCGGAACACTTAGGGGATAGAGGAGGTCACCATGAAGCTGAGAAAAAGTAAAAAATTCACACGAAAGAATATAAAGTGACTCGAGATCAAGTAATGGGATTTTGGGGATATTTGTTTAGGTTAGGTATTTAATATATGCTATACACTACCTCCACCCCTCTTAATGTGCAAATATTTAGTCCAAATTTGTTTCTAAACTATTATATTTTTATCTTACTTAGGTATATTTCAATAGCGTTTACCAAACTTCAATTCCCGAGCGTTTTTCGTATAATACTTAAATATTGGGATGTGTTATTTAATGTCTGTAAGCGAGATCTGCCGCTAGAAGACATTTGACTACATATATCAAATTGAAAACAAAAATACTCTTTAAATGAGCAATTTTATATTTATTTAAAATATCTTTTTGTTTGAATTGTATGTCTTTGTAGTAGTTCAGGGTGGTTGGATTGAACCTAACTGACGCTATAACATCAAGAAGAAATTCAAGTTATCGTCAGTTAGAAGACAAGCGACAACAAAAATAAATATATGGAAGCCTTTCGCGGGCCGAGTATCGCGGCATGGCATTGAAATTGGCTACGTAATTTTGTTTTTCTTAAAACTGGGTGATTAACATTTCCGGCCACAAAAACGATCTAAATAGATCACACCTTTATGGAAGAATTCGTACTTTTCCCAGGGTTGTGATACTGAACCTATGGTAACGCCATTACATCAAGAAGAAGTTCACATTATCTGCGATTAGAAGAAGTTCACATTGTCTACGGTTACAAGACAAGCGACATATATACATACATATATATATATATATATATATATATATATATATATATATATATATATATATATATATATATATATATATATATATATATATATATATATATATATATATATATATATATATATATATATATATATATATATATATATATGTATAAACACGTAAAAAAAAGACAGAAGGAGAAAAGGAAGACTGTTTTCCTATATTAATAATTAATATATATCAGTACTTGAATGAGGCCTTAACCCTACCCATCCATACAATTACATACGTCAAACAGCATAGCCATACACAATCAACCATAAAGAATAATCCATGGACAGGCAGTCGTGTCGTAAGTAAGTATAAGTCGTCATTTACCAAATATTAAAAACAGCAAGAAAAAAGGTTTATTTTAATTTCTCTCTGTTTTGGGTTTCATTTATGCTTTAATCATATTTTTTGGTTGATTTGAGTTTGAATTATTATAAGATTTTATTTTTGCCAGTTTTAAGTTTAATATGGCTCTGTCCTTTTTTTTTGGAAAACTGCTTTTTTTAGAAAGTTTTATTATGAATATGTGTTGATTTTTGATTGCCAAAGCTTTGTTTCTGGTTAATGTAATGACCGTTTATTTTCATGTCTCTGGTTTAAGACTTAATATATTCAATTCTAATCAAATAGTTCTAATTGGAGGTTTTTGATGTACTTCAACCCGTTTTGATAACCTCGATGTACATAGTGTTTTGCGATTCAATTTAACCTCTCCCTCAGCATTCCCTGAAGGTTCAAGCTCTTCTCTACATGCCCTGAAAGTTCCAGCTTAATGACCTCGAAAGATATTGCAGATACGTCTTTTTGATAACTTGGATGCATATAGCGCGTTTTAACTTAGCCCAACACACCCTTCAATCCCCGAAATTGCATATTAATACCCTTAGTGTTTTTGAAGCACCCAGGATCAAACATTCCCATTTTTTCAGTGATAAATCCTGCATGTTAAAAACGGAAAAAATTGGATGATTTATAATCCTTCCTCCGGACTGTAAAGCGTTGCTATTAGACCTTGTGACTATTTTGAATAAAATGGCTTTTTAAGATTTCTATCAGTGTAAAGGGGAGTGGCTCCAGAATTTTTATTGGGGAACAAGAGAGGTTTAGCCTATATCCATATAGTCAAGGGGAATGGCTATAGAATATTTTTTTCTCTAAAGTTTTGGATGGAAAACTGTCCCCCTTGCCTCCCCCGAAATAACGCCTCTGAAGGGGAGCATCTAAAACAGCAAGAAGATGGGGGGCTGACTGTCCTCCGTTCCTTTTTCAACTTCCCTTTCGACATGAATTTAAAGGTTCAACTTAGTACTCTTAGCCGTTCTTTAGATATTGCTCTTGTACCCTTTTGACAATCCTCCTACAAATAATGGGTTTTTATTTTGTTTTAAAATTAATTTTCATCTAAAGATCGAATGTTTTGTATCCCCCTTGCTATTTTCTAAAGTTTTCTTTTTTTTTTACTTTGATACCCTTAGACTTTTTAGAGGCTCTGGATCAAACATGCCTCCTTATCCCAACAACTAATCTATATATATATATATATATATATATATATATATATATATATATATATATAAATCTTATATATAAACAATGAGCAACTTCTATGATGTACATCATAGAATGCGCTATGATGTATTTCACAGCGCTTGCCTCATGCGCTGTGGGGATTGGAGTTTCATTCCTGGAAGAATAGTTATTTAACTGTTTTGAACAAGATGGCCATTCCAAAATTTTGATTAGGTATCATGGGCTATATAATAGTTTTTTCTTCAAATTTTTGGAGGGACAACTGTCCTCCTTGCCCCCCTCCCAAATAACTTCTCTGAAGGGAAGCATCTAAAACAACAAGAAGAATGGGGCTGATTGTTCTCCGTTCCTTTTTCATCTTCCCTCTCACCATGAATTTAAAGGTTCGATTTAGCGCTCTTAGCCATTGAAGAGACATTGCTCTTGTACCCTTTTGACAATCGTCCTACTTGTAGTGGGTTTTTATTTTGTTTCAAAATAAATATTTATCGAAAGATCGAATGTGTTATAACCCCCTCGCCATTTTCTAAAGTTTTTTTTTACCTTGATACCCTTAGACTATTAAGAGGCTGAGGATCAAACATGCCCCTTATCCCAACAACTATTCTTATATATAAGCAATGAGCAACTTCTGTAATGTACAACGCTTGTCCCATACGCTGTAGAGATTGGGGTTTTATTCTTGGAAAAACAGTTATTAGACTATTTTGAACAAGATGGCCATATCAAAATTTTGATCAGATGTCTTGTAGGAGGGGGGGTGCATCTAAAGAAGACATCGGAAAAAGACTGGCTACCCTCAAACCATTTTTCAACATCCCCCTTAGCATACCCTCAAAGTTTAAACTTAATATCCTTAGCCGTTCTCGAGATAGTCGCCGAGCCGTTCTAACGATAAGTCTTGCAATTAAAAAGGGTAAACTTTGTAATCCTTGCTCTGTGAGCTTTGGCGGCTTTGCATCCCGAGAGGTATAGCTCCTACATCTTTTGCCTATTTTGAAAAAAAAAATCGCTTTTTAGCAATATCTTCAGTTTTGAGGGGAGGTGGAATCAAAAAGGGCAAGGGGGGCTTGAAGCCCTCAAATCACTTTTCAACGGGCCCCGTCAACATACCTTGTACGTTTCAACTTAATACCCTCAGTCGTTTCCGAGATATGACTGATACACCCTTTTGATAACCATAATGTATATAGCATGGTTTGATTGTGTTTGATTGTCAAAGCTGTGGAGGGTTATGTCATCCCCATAGGCGTAGTTATTTGGTGGGCTTTGGAGGGGACTGGCAGCCCTCCCACCACATTATAACTTCCCTATAAACATGTTCTGAAAGTTTCAACTTACTACCCTCAGCTATTCTTAAGATCTGCCTTTTTGATAAACTGGATGCACATAGTGCCTTTTTATGTAGTTTAAGATACCCTTCAACATTCTGAAGTGTTTCACCTTAATATCCTTGGCCTTTTTGGATACATCCAAAATCGAAACTTTTCCCTTGACCGAAGGATAAATCCCGCACGTAAAGAATGAATAAATATCATAATTTACAATACTTGCCCCAGGGATGTTCGGGGCTAGGCATCCCTTGAGGCATAGCTATTTGACTAGTTTGGATAAAACGACAATTAGAAAATTTCCACTATTGTTGAGGGAAGGGGCGCGCATAAAGAGACAAGGAGGGCAGGTTGTCTTCTAATCTGTCTTCAATATACTTTGAAAGTTTCAACCTAATACCCTCAGCTGTTGCTTAGATATTGCTGATTTACTTTTTCACATCCAGCTAAGACAAAATATGTATTGGTTGTGTTTGGTGTTTTCGAAATATCATCCTGCTTAAATCGACCAACAAGAATAAATTTCAAAACTGTGGATAAGACAAAATAGCCTTTGCACAGGTAACAAAGGAATTTAAATGTTTCGGCCTAGGGGGAAATTCAATAGATTTTGTCTTTAATAGGAACAGATGCTTTTTGGATAATTTTTCAATAGCCTCGACATTCATCACATCTATCCTGTTAGGGTGGGGCTTCCTGGAGTCCATCCTTTTACGCTCTGAGGCAACTGAATGGTCGTGGACCTATTTTCTGTATGTTTGTCATGTATTGTGTGTTACATATGTGTTTGATGGTAAGAATACTGTCGCTTGTTGTTTTTATTTTTGTTCGTCAGTATGGAAACAATGTATATCATAATATAATATAAATTGTATATATATATATATATATATATATATATATATATATATATATATATATATATATATATATATATATATATATATATATTATATATATGTGGTAAAATTCTAGTTAAATGACTTCTTGCTTTCTCAGAAAGGGTTTAGGTTAGGAAAATGAAACTTTCAGGGATGAATCTACAGACTAAAATATGACCCAGGAAGGTATTTTGAAGCAACTACCTCTACTCCTGCCCCTCTAGAGGACCCTGACCTTTGATGACCTTTAAAAATATGTGTATTATAAAAGTGAAACCTAGCAAAATAGATCTTTGGCTTAATTGAAGTAAAACAAGATTGTTTTCAGCTTCATAACTTTGCTCAATTCCATTTATAAGGTTTTAAAGACATGCAAATACATTTCTTAAATTTTGAAAAAAAAAAAACATTGATTGGCTGAAAATTCTACTCAAATAACAGGACTTGCATTTTCGGAACTAAAGGCAAAGAAAAAGCAACTAGTAACTGAAAATTAAGGTAAAATGTTGTTTTGTCAAAATTGCAATAGGTATAAACCGGTCATGTAGGCAAATTTCAGGGCCCTCTAGAGGGAGAAGTAGTAGAGGTGGGTACTTTAAAATACCTTCCCAGGACATACTTTAGCCTGTAGAATCATCCCTGAAAGTTTCATTTTCCTAACCTAAACCCTTTCCGAGATAGCACAAATCACAACCGGGACACAGGGAATATAAATGACGACCGGGACACAGGGACACAACTACAACGGGGACGCCGGGGGCACAGGTGGGATATATAAATGACGATCGGGACACAGGTATTGTTCGAATAGAAATTACAGACCGGGACACCGGGACACAAATGACGACCAGGACACCGGGACACAGGGAATGTAAACGACGACCGGGACACTCAAAGAGAAATTACAAAATGGGACACCGGGACACAAATGACGACCGGGACACAGGGAATATAAATGACGACCGGGACACAGGGACACATCATTAGAATAATGACGTATAGATCTGAATACGGATTGTTTTTCCCATGGACAATTATATGTTGCATGTTCAAGAGTCAGTAAACCTGAGAATCTATTTATATGCAATATATATATATATATATATATATATATATATATATATATATATATATATATATATATATATATATATATCTATTCACAGGTGGGACACAGGGACACAACTACAATGGCGCGTAACGACTTACGCACGCGGGGGGGCGCGAAGCGCCACCCCAACAGCTATTATATATATATATATATATATATATATATATATATATATATATATATATATATATATATATATATATATATATATATATATATATATATGTATATATGTATATATATATATATATATATATATATATATATATATATATATATATATATATATATATATGTATATATATATATATATATATATATATATATATATATATATATATATATATATATGTATGTGTGTGTGTGTGTGTGTGTGTGTGTGTGTGTGTGTGTGTGTGTGTGTGTGTGTGTGTGTGTGTGTGTGTGATACGGGTTTTTGCTGTCCAGTGGTGATCTGTCGAACCAATTCGATTTCAGTAAAGGTTGGAACTTTATTCAGTTGTTGAAATAACTCGTTTTGTAATTGTTATATTTTATGGCCTATTATTGTAATTTTTGAATTTCCTGGTGTGTTTTTTTTTTTTTCAGATGTGTAGAATGTCTTCCAATCCTATCCTGCTGCGTGACCTGAATGAGTATCTTCTTTGTAAAATATGTTTTGGCTATTTGATCGATGCTACTACAATAACAGAATGCCTACATTCTTGTAAGTTCCGTCATTAATGATTCTATTGCTTCAATCTGATGCTGTCTTTGGCATAGTTTTGTGATATCGATAGGATATAGGCGTGTCCTTTATTTTCATCTAGGGGGCATGGATGGCCGTCCCCTAGCCATCAGATAAAAAAAAAGTCCGACGTTCATTGCTCAAACAATATTATGAGCTTAAGACGTTGAATAGGTTTTTCCAACTATTAATATATACAATATAATTAAATCTAATGCTTTTTTATATTTTTGTGACTTAATCAAGCAGTTCGTGGTAAAAAACTGTAAGTACAGAGCGGCCCGGCTCAATAGTAACCGAAACTCTAAAAAACATAATTTTGATTAAAATAGATACATCAGACGAATTGAATTTTTATGCTGATTATAAATATATAAGTTTCATCAAGTTTAGCTCTACCCATCAATAGTTACGACCCTGAGAAATTTTGCTTCATTTTCGAAAAAAGGGGAAAACACCCCATAAAAATCATAGAATGTTAATGAAAATCACACCATCAGATTCAGCGTATCAGATAACCTTATTGTAGGGGTTTCAAGCTCCCTATTGCCAGAAGAATGTGGATGCGGGTTTATTTGTTTTTTTGTTATTTTTTTCCCATCGGCCCAGTGAACGGAAATTCAAAGTCCTGGTGCCCTTTTTAATTGACCAAAGAAGTTGGAGGGCAACTAGGCCCCCTCCCACGCTCGTTTTTCCCAAAGTTACCGGATCAAAATTTCGAGATAGCCATTTTGTTCAACATAGTCGAAAAATCTAATAACTATATCTTTGAGGACGAGTTAATTACCCACAGTCCTCGGGGGAAGGGCTGCAATTTATTAACTGTGCCCATTTTTTACGTATAGTATTGGTTATTGGGAAGTATACATACATTTTCATGGGGGGATTTTTCTTGTGGGGGGGGGGGGGGTCGGGGAGAGGGTTATGTGGGAGTATCTTTCCATTGAGGAATTTTTCAGGATGGAAGAGAATTTCCATAAAGAGGGCACTGGATTTCCCAGCATTATTTAAAAACAGTCAAAAATTAATTTTAAAAAGTTTTTCCAACTGAAAGTAAGGAGCAACATTAAAACTTAAAACGAACAGAAATTATTACGTGTATGAGGGGGTTTGTCCACTAAAAATACTAAAGTATTTTTAGTGATTTTAATAGAACTTTTTATCAAACAGTTCGTGGTAACGAACTGTAGTAAGGAGCGACCCGGCTCAATAGTAAACGAAACTCTAAAAAACGGAATTTTGATGCTAAAAGATACATCAAAAGAATCGAATTTTCACGCTGATTCAAAATATATAAGTTTCAATTAATTTAGTCTTTTTCATCAAAAGTTACGAGCCTGAGAAAATTTGCCTTATTTTGGAAACTAGGGGGAAACATCCCCTAAAAGTCATAGAATCTTAACGAAAATCACACCGTCGCATTCGGCGTATCAGAGAACCCTATAGCAAAAATTTCAAGCTCCTATCTAAAAGAACGTGGAATTTCGTATTTTTTGCCAGAAGACAAATCACGGGTGCGTGTTTATTTGTTTGTTTTTTTGTTTTGTTTTTTTTCTTTTTCCCAGGGGTCATCGTATCGACCAAGTGGTCCTAGAGTGTCGTAAGAGGGCTCATTCTTACGGAAATGAAAAGTTCTAGTGCCCTTTTTAAGTGATCAAAAAATTGGAGGGCACCTAGGCCCTCCCCCACGCTCTTTTTTTCCAAAAGTCAACGGATTAAAATTTTGAGATAACCATTTTGTCCCGCATAGTTGAAAACCATAATAACTATGTCTTTGGGAATGACTTACTCCCCCACAACCCCTGGGGGAGGGGCTGCAAGTTACAAACTTAGACCAGTGTTTACATATAGTAATGGTTATTGGGAAGTGTACAGACGTTTTCAGGGGGATTTTTTTTTGGTTTGGGGGGGTGGGGTTGATTTGAGGGGGCTATGTGGGAGGATATTTCCTTGGAGGAATATGTCATGGGGGAAGAAAAATTCAATGAAAAGGGCGTAGGATTTTCTAGCATTACTATAAGAAAACAATGAAAAATAAACATGAAAACGTTTTTTCAAATGAAAGGAAGAAGTAGCATTGAAACTTAAAACGAACAGAGATTATTACGCAAAGCGAGGTATTTAGGAGGAGATAAATACCTTGCTCTTTATGCTAAAGTATTTTTAGTAATTTCAACTATTTATTCTACGGCCTTTCTGATTCAGGGGTCATTCTTAAAGAATTGGGACAAAACTTACGATTTAGTGTAAAGAGCGAGGTATTAACGAGGGTACAAACCCCCTCGGACACATAGTAAAAATATAAGAATATAAAAGTTTGTTACGTAAGTTAATGCTTAAGTTACGCATATTTTTTACTAATTAAAACTTTCGTTAAAAATTAAAAGTTCTAGTAGCCTTTTTAAGTGACCGAAAAATTGGAGGGCAGCTAGGCCTCCTTCCCCACCCCTTATTTCTCAAAATCGTCTGATCAAAACTAAGAGAAAGCCATTTAGCCAAAAAAAAAATTAATATACAAAATTCATTTCAATAATTTATGTGCGGAGAGCCAAAATCAAACATGCATTAATTCAAAAACGTTCAGAAATTAAATAAAAAAAAACTAGTTTTTTAAACTGAAAGTAAGGAGCGACATTAAAACTTAAAATGAACAGAAATTACTCCGTATATGAAATGGGTTGTCCCCTCCACATCCTCGCTCTTTACGCTAAAGTTTGACTCTGCCACAATTCTACTTTTTTAAACAATTAAAAGCTTTAGCGTAAAGAGCGAGGGATTGCGGAGGCGACAACCCATTTCATATAAGGAGTAATTTCTGTTCGTTTTAAGTTTTAATGTCGCTCCTTACTCTCAGTTAAAAAACTGGTTTTTTTTATTTAATTCTAATTAAAAGGCTTTTGGGATTTAGGGGGCTATGCGTTTTTATTTGTTTGTTTTTGTTTTTTCCCCCAGGGGTGATCGTATCAACCCAATGGTTCTAGAATACCAGAAGAAGGTTCATTTGAACGGAAATTAGAAGTTCTAGTGCCCTTTTTAACCGACCAATAAATTGGAGGGCTCCTAGGCTACCTTTCTCGCCACTTTTTTCCCAAAATCGCCCGATAGAAATTTTGTAGATGGCCAATTTGTTCACCATAGTTTAAAGGCCCAATAACTATGCCTTTGGGTATAGCGTAACCCCACAGCCCCAGGGGAAAGGTCTTTAAGTTATAAAATTTGCCCATTGTTTACGCAAAGTATTTGTTATTGGGATGCAAGCTTACATTTTGGGGTAGGGTGGGAAAGAATTTTCTGTTGATGGTTTTTCCGTGGGGAGGGAAGTCTCCAGTGAGTGAAATTGTAAGGGGAAATTATACGCTTCGGGAATTGGTCAGAATTATTTTACAAAATCTTTTTTATGTGTCTTGCTTTCTCTTTTCCGTCTTAATTAATACGTCCGGAGCGCCTAAGAGTGATTGTTCGGGGTAAATTTTCATCGGGATTGAATTGTCTAGAGGATGTTTCCATGGTGAAGGGGTTTTTCCGTGGAGATGGTGTCAGATTTCCGGGCAGTATATAAAAAAGATCAGAAATTAAATAAAAAAATCAATTTTTTTCTATTGAAAGTAAGGAACGACATTAAAACTTAAAACGAATACAAATTAAAGTTTTTTATCGTTTTAAAAGATAGAGCTATGAGAAAGAGTCAAACTTAAGCGTAAAGAACTAGGCGTTGAGGAGGGTTCAGCTCCTTTCACATGCGGAATAATTTCTGTTCGTTTTAAGTTTTAATATTTTATATCTTTTTAGTTTTTTTTTTTTGTATACGAATCCATAGTGTGGGTTGCTATTTGTATGTTGGAGAAACTTTTTCAACAATTTTTAATCCTGGCACGAACAGTATTCTTTAATTTGATTTTATAACTCCTGAAGTTGACCTGAAAAATAAAATAATATCATTCCCAAAAGATTCTATCCATGCACTTTGACAACTTGGATACACTTGCAGTATTTTCATTTATCAAACAGGTCGTGGTAACGAACTGTAGTAAGGAGCGACCCGGCTCAATAGCAACCAAAACTCTAAAAGACGGACTTTTGATACCAATAGCTACATCAAAAGAATGGCATTTTAATACTGATTTTAAATATATAAATTTCATCAAGTTTAGTCTTACCCATCAAAAGTTACGAGCCTGAGAATATTTGCCTCATTTTAGAAAATAGGGGGAAACACCCCCTAAAAGTCATAGAATCGTAACAAAAATCACACCATCAGATTCAGCGTATCAGAGAACCCTATTGTAGAAGTTTCAAGCTCCTATCTATAAAAATGTGGAAATTTGTACTTTTTGCCAGAAGGCAGATCACGGATGCGTGTTTATTTGTTTGTTTTTTTTCCCCAGGGGTGATCGTATCGACCCAGTGGTCCTAGAATCTTGCGAGAGGGCTCATTCTAACGGAAATGAAGAGTTCTAGTGCCCTTTTTAAGTGACCGAAAAAATTGGAGGGCACCTAGCCCCCCTCCCACGCTAATTACTTTCCCAAAGTCAACGGATCAAAATTCTGAGATAGCCATTTTATTTAGCGTCGTCAAAAAACCTTATAACTATCTCTTTGGGGATGACTTACTCCCCCACAGTCCCCATGGGAGGGGCTACAAGTTACAAACTTTGACCAGTGCTTACATATAGTAATGGTTATTGGGAAGTGTACAGACGTTTCCAGAGGGATTTTTTTGGTTGGGGGAGGGGTTGAGAAGAGGTGTATATGCTGGAGGAACTTTCCATCAAGGAATTTGTCATGAGGGAAGAGAATTTTTTCAACTGGAAGTAAGGAGCAGCGTTAAAACTTAAAATGAACAGAAATTATTACCCATATGAGGGGCTCACCTCCTCCTAATACCTCGCTCTTTACGCTAAAGTATTTTTGTAATTTCAACTATTTATTCTACGGCTTTTGTCATTCAGGGGTCGTTGTTACTGAATTGGGACAAAATTTAAGCTTTAATGTAAACAGCGAGGTACGGACGAGGGGTGAACCCCATCATATATGTAATAAAAACATGATAATACAGAAGTTCGCTACGTAAGCTAATTTATAAGTTACGTATATCTTTTACTAATAAAAATATTCGTAAAAAATTAAAAGTTCTAGTTGCCTTTTTAAGTAACCAAAAAAACCGAAGGGCAACTAGGCTTCCTCCCCCGCTGCTCTTTTTCTCAAAATCATTTGATCAAAACTATGAGAAAGCCATTTAGCTAAAAAAAAAAATCTGAAAATTTCGTTTTAACTGTTCCTCTGCGGAGAGCCAAAATCAAAACATGCATTCATTCAAAAACGTTCAGAAATTAAATAAAAAAAAAAACAAGTTTTTTTTAACTGAAAGCAAGGAGCGACATTAAAACTTAAAACGAACAGAAATTACTTCGTATATGAAAGGGGCTGCTTCCTCATCAACGCCCCGCTCTTTACGCTAAAGTTTGACTCTTTCTCTCAACTCTTCTTTTTAAAACAGTAAAAAACTTTAGCGTAAAGATCGGGGCGTTGATGAGAAAGCAGCCCCTTTCATATACGAAGTAATTTCTGTTCGAAAAAAGGTACTAGATCTCCGTTCCAATCAAATGACCATCCGTTCCATAAGAATCTTATATCCCGGGAGCATAACTTACAACCCTTGCACCTGTGCTGAGGAGGGGGGTTATGTCCACCTAGAAGCCTTTGTTATATGCTCTTTGGACTATTGCTAACAGAATGGCTATCTCACAATTGTAATTGGATGCGGTAGGGGAAGGCGGATTGTCAGGTGGGGGGCTAGCTACCCTAAAACAGTTAAGACTCTCAAAAGGGAACTAGAACTATACATTTCCAATCAAATGAGCTTCTTCTAAAGTTCAAACAACCAAACTAACCATAAAAAGCTTATATGGCCCTGGGACATAACTTACAACCCTGGCCCCTGGACTCTGGGTGGTTGTGTGAACCACTAAGGCCTTGCTATGTGATCTTTGGACTGCTTTTGAACAAATGGGTATCTCAAAACATCGGTAATATATTACATCAAAATATATAAACTTCCTAATATAATAGCTTAATAGCTATAACATATAATTATCCGTTATTAATTTTATTTTAGAACAATCGTATATTGTCTTGTGTTTTTTAAACAAAAATGTTTGTTTTGTGTTCGCTTTCCCGTTGAAGACTCAAACGTCATTCCAATCTTTTCATCCTACGATACTAAACGACACAATACATAAAAATGTTTCAACTTTTTAATTTAAAACTTCGAAGTCTTTAGACTGCTTTTGAACAAATGGCTATCTTAAAACATCAATAATATAGCACATGAAAAAAATATAAACTTCTTGATATAATACCTTAATAGCTATAATATATAAATATCAGTTATTAATCTTATTTTAGAACAGTCGTATCTTGTCTTGTGTTTTTTTTTTTATAATAAAAATTTCGGTTTTGTGTTCACTTTCCGGTTGAAGACTCAAAAGCCATTCTAATCTTTAAGCGCACTATCCCTTTCGATTTCCAATCGAATGAGCCGTTTTCGAAGTTACTGCAACAACAAATGACCAGCTCAAAATTTCTATCGGATGTAGTTTGGGAAAATACGAGGGGGGATCCACTCTCCCATCACTCTGAATCTCAGAAAGCGTAGTAAATCTTATGATTAGCAATCCAATAAGCCCCTTCCGAAGGTTACACGATCATCCTTTCTATATAAACCTTATATGCCCCCAGGGTATAACTTACAATCTTGCCCTGAGGGCTGTATGAGGCTTGTCATCCTTAAATGCGTAATTTCTGGACCTTTCAACTACGTTGAACAAAATGGCTATTTCAATATTTTGATTGGATTTGTTTGGAGAAATGGTGGATGTGTGAGGGGTTAGTTGCAGTCCAATCACCTTTGACCATTAAAAAGGGCACCAGCCCTTTCAATTTCCAATTGAGTGAGTCCTTTTCGAAGTTTCTACAACAAACCCAGAGAAACCTTTTCTGAGAAAAATATGGAATAATTATCTGGAAATTTCTGTATTTCCTCCTTTTTAGCTTGTCCTAAAGAGGTCACAGAAATCAATAATATCCATTTACGATTTCAAACAATGGAGCAGCACTGCTTTTTAACCTGGGTGGAAACATCAGGTTGCATATCTTAGCGGTCGTGGCCACTGTATGGGAAAGCTTTTCGGTCCGTCATGTCCAAACTTCATGGAAGAATAGCAGCATCAAGCCGCTTGAGGCCAACACTTTTCCATTCAATTCTATTTAAATTTTTCTCTTTATTTCTCCAGACGAAGTTCCATCGTACTTTAAGTCCTTTTTTGTCATAAAAACAATCAGAGTACAGTTTAATAACTGTAGTTATCTGACTTTAATAGCTCAAATTTTGACGTTTTTTTTTTTAACTTGGATTATTTCGTTCACTTTGATGTTGTCTGGAGTGCTTTAAGGCCATTCCATACTTTGAAAATCATTTCGTGAGCCTCAACGTCAGCTGACCGTCTCAAAGACAAAAGGTCCAGAAAAAAATTTTCCCAGCACCACACGGACCCCAAAGCTACCAAAACGATCTATTTCCTTATCTATGTCTTTTTTTCTTTTAGTTTGCAAAACGTGCATAGTAAAACACTTGCGAGGAAGTAATTTCTGCCCTGCCTGTGACGTCTTGGTTCATAAAACGAAACCGCTAATGCATATTAGGTAAGATGCTATGTAATAATTGTTGCATTAATTAATTTAAAATAAAGATGTGGCTTAATAGTTCTTCAATTATTATTAAATAGGACATAATTTCTGCCCTGCCTGTCCCGCCTTGATTCATAAAAACGAAACCGCTGATGCAAATCAGGTAAGATGCTATGTAGTAATTTTTACATTAGTTAATTTAAAATAGAGATATGGCCTAACATTTCTTCAATTTCTATTAGCTAGGATACGATTTCTGCCAATGATGTCCATACAAATATTAAAATAACATATATTCAAAACAATACATAATAAAAAGAAGCTGCTAGTGTACATCAGGTAAAATGCTATCCAAGTATTTGTTCTCTGGTTTATTTCAAGCAAATATATGGCTAAACATTGTATTTAATTAGTATTTTTAAACTTGGAAATTAGAAAAATTTAATTGTTTAATATGTAGCCTTTGATATTCGTATGGTTGAAAGGTATAAATCAGCTGTCTTTTTGGTCAAGATTAAGAATTTTTTGGGTTCTTGAGCCTGTCAAATTTAAGAGAGACGAATTAAAGAAAGCAATAGGAGATTACAGCGGAATCATAGATAACTGTAAAATTCTGAAGATCCGGGCGTGTAGTGACTGGCGACGACACTTACGAAAAATCCAGTTAGGCATTTTTATGGCACCAAACGACAAATAACTTAAGATCTGATACGTCTCTGTCCTGGAATATCAGCCCCAACCTACTGTTTTTAACCTCTTTAGGTTTGTGTCTTTTGACTTTACTTTGAAGGAAACTACAGGTGCATTTTTAGAATTGACGCCCTTTGAGACACCGTTCTAAGCGGAAGTACTCCGTTTGACAGAGCTGTTCTTTTTCAAGCATCCAGTATTTGCCGTCCCCTCTTGTTCCACGTAGTCCAACCCTATCGTGTTTGGCGTGTTTCCCTTGACTGACGGCGGTACCATTCTAGATAACTCATCAGCAATGTCAAAAACTAGCGATTCAAGTCGAATTGATAACATGTCGCAGTGGTTCCCTATCGATATTACAGATAGCCAGGCTTGTAGTTCGCTTTTAAAGTACCGTTTCGATCATCTGTTATGTTTCCAAACGGATATTAGGAGCCCTTGGAATAAGCGATGCATTTTTGGTAATGAGCCTAATGCAAAACGCGTAGCCTGTTGAGGAATGGTCGACTGGTTGGTTATTATATGGAAGAATCACAGCTAGTTTTTACGCGCGGCAGGACCCCACCTGATGAAGGTGTGTGGCCCGTGAGCGGTCGATAAGAAGTCTGTTCCCCGAAGGCAAAGTTTGTCAACTGTCTTCGTTGCTTCACGGTCAAAGATTAAGTCAGTATGTGGCCTCGTTCGGACTCGTTAAAATCAACCGGTTGGGAAGGGGCCTTCAGTATGTAGGCTATTTTCCATGTAAAAAAAAGATCCGCTTGTGGAAAGAAGGAAGTATTAATTGGGCCTTCTTAGTAATGTAAAGCTGTATGGATCATCTTGTCGTGAGCAGAAAAAATTCGGATAAATAACAAAATTGTTGATTATGCATTCCAAGGAAAGTTTGTTCTTAGGAACAAACTTATAAACCTCTCAAGAACTAACGCAGACAATAATAAATTTGTATGCATATGGAGCTTCAAATCGTTCATGGCAATTAATGAAAAAGTGAATATAAACCTTTATCAATAGAAGCTGAAACTTCAAAAAAAAATAAAATTTTGACAGCAAGGTATCAATTAAAGGAACCAGGGGTTTTGCCAATTTTAAATTGCAAAATTAAGCTTAAGCTTCTGCATTAAAAGCTATTAGTACTGGGTGGGCCCTGGAAGAGTCATATGGTGCCCAAGAAGTGCACTTTGAAGACCATTTCCGGAACGGAATGGCTGGGAAGAATGAAATAGGCATTATTGATAATCTTCATGGCTGAGAACCATATTTCTGAGGCTTGCAATTACTCATTTTCGATATATCCCCTCCCAGTCCCCTTAATAATATCATAAATTGTTTACTTACTAACGGAACTAGAAGTCTACTTTAACACGATAGAGAGCTGTTTAAGGGCTCATTTAGAAGCTAATTTTTATATCAAATCGCTTTTTATCAGTTGACTTGATAATACCATCATAAAGTGTCATATGACACCCAAAAAGGATACTTTGGGTTTTTTCTACTTTTTTAAATGATAATTCCAAAAAAAATGTCTTTTCTAATGAAAACACTGCAGAAAAGAAATTTTCGAATCTAGGCATGGGTAATAACTAGGGGTAAGACATCCCATCCTCAATTGCCGCCAATAAAACAAGCGTTCAGGCAACACCGTAGAGATGTTTAAAGCTTCAATTCAAATTATCGATTATTTCAGTGCGCTCTTTGTAATTGAAGAGCATTAAAAGCCGTATTGAGTGGTGATAAGACATTGAAGTCTTGGTTACCTAATTGTCTAAAAAGTTTCTAGGATTTAATAAACACGTGATTTGAAAAAGCGAATAGTATAAAGAAGACTCTTATAGACAACACGCTTTAGTGCAGTGGTAATAGATTTGTCTATTGGCCATGATAAGATACGTTCGAATCTAGGATAGAACCTTGTTTGAAATGTCTATTCAAACAGTCCGTGGTAACGAACTGTAGTAAGGAGCGACCCGGCTCAATAGTAACCGAAACTCGAAAAAATAATTTTGATACCAATAGTTACATCAAAAGAATTGCATTTTAATGTCGATTTTAAATATATAAGTTTCATCAAGATCAGTTATATCCATCAAAAGTTACGGGCCTGAGAAAATTTGCCTCATTTTACAAAATAGGAGAAAACACCCCCTAAAAGTCATACAATCTTAACGAAAATCACACCATCAAATTCAGCGTATCAGAGAACCTTATTGTAGAAGTTTCAAGCTCCTATCTAAAAAAATGTGGGATTTCGCATTTTTTGCCAGAAGACAGATCACGGATGCGTGTTTATTTGTTTATTTGTTGTTGTTTTTTCCCAGGTGTGATCGTATCGACTGAATGGTCCTAGAATGTCACGAGAGGGCTCATTCTAACGAAAATTAAAAGTTCTAGTGCCCCTTTTAAGGGAACAAAAAATTGGAGAACACCTAGGCCCCCTCCCACGCTCATTTTCTCCCAAAAGTTACCGGATCAAAATTCTGAGATAGCCATTTTATTCACCATAGTCGAAAAACCTAATAACTATGTCTTTAGGGACGAATTACTCCCCCATTTTCTAGCATTATTAGAAAAAACAATGAAAAAATAAATATGAAAAGTTTTTTCTACTGAAAGTAAGGAGCAGCATTAAAACTTAATACAAACAAAATACGCATATGAGGGGTATTCCTCCTCGTTATACCTCACTCTTTACGCTAAAGTATTTTTAGTAATTTCAACTATTTATTCTACGACCTTTGTTATTCAGAGGTCATTCTTAAGGAATTAGGACAAAATTTAAGCTTTAGTGTAAAGACCGAGGTATCGACGACCGTTGAACCCCTCATATACGCAATAAAAGTATACGAATATAGAAGTTCGTTGCGTAAGTTAATTTGTAAGTTACGTAGGCTATATTTTGACCAATGAAAACGTTTGTAAAAAATTAAAAGCTCTAGTTGATTTTTTAAGTAATCAAAAAGTAGGAGGGCAACTAGGTCTCCTCCCTCGCTCCTTTTTTCTCAAAATCTTTTAATTAATTGCAATTAATTAATATGCAAATTTCGTTTTAATTATTTATGTGCGGATAGCCTAGATCAAAACATGCAAGACCAAACGTCCAGAAATTAAATTTAAAAAAAAACAAGTTTTTTTAAATGATAGTAAGGAGCAACATTAAAACTTAAAACGAACAGAAATTACTCCGTATATGAAAGGGATTTTCCCTCCTCAACGCCCCGCTCTTTACGCTAAAGTTTCTAAAAATAGAGTTAAGAGAAAGAGTCTAACTTTGGTGTAAAGAGCGAGGCGTTGAGGAGGAAAAGCCCCTTTTATATACGGAGTAATTTCTGTTTGTTTTAAGTTTTAATGTTGCTCCTTACTTTCATTTAAAATAAAACTTGTATTTTCTATTCAAGTAGCTATTCATTTCCAATGGTCAGTTCTCTTAAAATGTTCGTCAGAGACGCAAAAAAAATATTGAAAACACATATTTTCATAAAATATATTAACTATACATCCTGGATTCTTATTCAAACTTCACAGATAACTGAATTTTTTTGTGTCCAATACCTCAAGGATGCTAAGAATAAATACTCTATGTACTCTTTCTTCTTATAAATCCCACATTTTTTAAACTGAATCTAAGAGAGATGCGAAGTTAACCCTATATTAGCAAAAACTCATACTAAATTCAATAGTTTCTTTGCCTAAGTTTGGAGCAAAATCTTTTTATAATGGCCATTGTAAGTATTTTCAAAAATGAAAAATGTACATTAAACATATACACACACACAAGCACACACACACACATATATATATATATATATATATATATATATATATATATATATATATATATATATATATATATATATATATATATATATATATATATATATATATATATATATATACTTATGGCTAAACTTTTAAGGAGAAACTCCTTATTTTGGGAATTTTCTCGTGACCCAACCAATTTATGAGTCTATATTGTGCCTTGATGCTAAAACTAAAAAACAAAACTGTGGGTCGATTCGGAATTTATGTAAGTCAGATATTTCCATGAATTTCCTTAAAGCCTAAACAACGTGTCAAAGCTTTTAGGTCTTCAAAGTACCGCTCTTTTTTTAATGATTTTTTTGTTATTAAACTAAATCTCTACAGTCTCCTCTAAGAACTTGACTTAACTTTGACTTAATGCTCCTGCCGAAATGCTTCCGGTGTCGAGAGCGATGCTACATGGTGCCTCCATTTGGACCGGTCTCTTGCAAGGATGTGGACATCCTCCTGAATATTTGTCATGACTAAGAAGGCACCTGTCGTGTCTTTCCATCTGGTTGGGGGACGACCTCGTGGGCGTGTCCCGCCGTGCAACACGGGATCAAAGTCAAAAATCGTTCGTACGGGAGTTTCGGGGGCCATGCGAAGAAGATGTCCGTACCAGCGTAGTGTTCGTTGGGCGAGTTGGACTGAGAAGGGCGTTTGAGCAGTTAACGCCAGGAGCTTCTCGTTGCTAACAAAATCGTGCCAGCTTAGTCCTTCAATGTGGCAAAGATGTTTTGTTTGGGTTATATTTACGGTGCTAAGCACAGACTGAGTGGCTGGCCAGGATTCGGCTCCGTAAAGAAACACGGATCCCACCGAAGCATTGAATATGCGCATCTTGGTCCTACGGCTGATAGAAGATTTCCTCCAAAGGGCACTTAGTCTTCCCACTACTGCTGAAACTTTGGTGATTCGATGCATTAGATCTTTAAAGATTGATCCGTCATTTGAGAGGATAGAGCCAAGGTATGTAAATTCCTCAACAATCTCAGCTGGTTTGTCACCGACCATTTGGACTGGCGGGGGACGCGGCGAGTTACGGGGTTCAAAAATCATCACTTTTGTCTTCTGCCAATTAATCGACAGCCCTATCTTTAAGGCTTCATCAGCAAGGATCTGTAGGGCTTCTGTGAGCTTCGATGGCGAATCGGAGACAAGAGCAAGGTCATCGGCATAGTCAGCGTCTGAAAGTACTCTATCACCGTAATGCAACTCAAACTGGAGGCGTTTTATGGTCCGAATCATAATGTATGACACAATTAAATATTTTTGGGGCAGCAGAACTGCACTCTCAATAACTTAGAAAGCTAGTTTCCAATAAGTTCTGTTACATTAAAACAATTTTTTTCTACCTATGCTTTTTGATCCAAATGTTGCAAATTGTTAACTTTTTCAAAAAGGCGTGTAATATTCTTCTTGATTTTCTAGGATAAAAATGCAGGCACTCTAAGAATTGCACTCTTAGTAACTTTGAAAATCAGTTTCAAATAGTTTATTTTACATTAAAATAGTTTTTTTTTACGACGGTTGCTTTTTGACCCAAATATTGCATATTGTTAATTTTTTCAAATAGGTATGTAATATTCCTTTTGATTATCTCGGATTACATTACTGTTACTGGTCTATCACCTGACGATCTTATGTATATCTATAAAGATTAGCACGTAATTAATAGCTCAAGCTTTCTAGAAGACTTTAGTAGCTCTACAGATTTTGCTTGTTATATGATCTGAATATTCTTTATGATCATCTGAACCATAAAGCACCTACAATAGAATTGAAAACATGATAAAAACAAAAATAATAGAAAAAGAAAATGGTTAAATGTAGTAGCCTAATATCTAACGTCAGTGTAATCAGATTTTGTAATAGATGGGCCTTAATTTCTATTCTCTTTGAATACGTGGAAGATAGCAACAGTTTGTTTTCCTTTTTTTTTTTACTATAAATTATGAAGACCTATTTTGCCAGATTTAACTTTTATAACACCAAGATCATTAAAGGTCATCAAAGATCACTGCCCTCTGGAAGGAGTAGGAGTGGAGGAAGGTGCTTCAAATTTTCCAATGAGATAATTAGGGTTCTCGATACATTCCTGAAATTTTTATTTACCTTAATTAGTGGTTGGCATAGTGCGGCTCTTTGGCCCCTTAATTGCGACCCTGATACAAATATCTACAGAAGGTGCCATAATATTTGAATTAAACAAACTATTAAGAAAAAATTTCATGTTATTCTGATGTCTTATTTTGAGGGGCTCTTTACTGGAAAACAATAAAATGTCATCAGGTCATCAGATCTCCTTTAAACGAAAGCTACTACAATTTTTAAGCTGTTTTGGGCTATTTGTTTTTTAGCTTATATTTGTCGAATTTTCGCCCAAGTTTCTTTTTATGTTAAATTTAACTTTTATAACTTTTTAATTTTCTATTTCTATCAAGTTTTTTTTTTGCTTTCTCCTATTTATGTTAATGTATAATGCTCGCATTTAAATTTAGCCCATCAATTATCCTCTCTGGCTCATTTTGTTTTTGTTTTAGGCCTGATCACACACTCCAAGATCTCGTCTACAAAATGGTACCTGAACTATTCCGGTCAGAAATGGCGCGTCGAAAAGAATTTTATTCGGAACACCCAGATACAAGTAGGTGCAAGATGAAACTTAATTTTGCCAAAAAAAACTCTTGAACTTATTGAGCGCAAGGGCTTTAGACACAAATTATTTACTATTATATCCATTAGCTTGATTTCGATCGACTTGCTTTAATGTTGTTCACCCAAATGCTTATTGTATCAGATTAACGACGCTTCTTGACTATTCAGGTCCCTGCGTCGACCCTGCAGTGCATTACTGCAGCATGATTTCATCTCTGGGTCCCGTATTACCAAGCTAAGTTCAAACCCACTGCGCCACCACAGGACTCCCAAATGCTTATATTTCTGCCATTTGAATTTTGAATCTTATGAGTTTTCATAGTCAGTTCACAGCCTATATAGACACTATATACGCTCTGAGTCATATAGTCTGTGTGTCTATATAGGATGTGAGTCAGTCAGGCGAAATACATGTCTTATTGCTTTGTTGAAATTTAATCGAGAGGGCACCCTCTTGCAGATATCTTGTACACCAGGTGACGCTTGCTATGTGGGACGAAAGTGCGTCAAGTGTCACAGAACTATATCAAGCGTTAGAATTGTGCCAAGAGTGGCAGAATTGGGGCTCGAGTGGTGAACGGGTTCCAAGCGTGGTGGGAGTATGCTAGGCGGGGTGCAAAGTTGAATGGAGTGGTGGAAGTGCACCCTTATGGCAGAAGAGGCGTAGTTTGACGGATATGTGCCAAGCCTAGTACAAAGATGCGCAGTTAACAATCATAGCAAATTAGGAATGCATATTGCACAATTATTGAGTTTTGTAATATTGCCTATTTTAAAGGTAGGTCATGTATCACAATAGTTATTGGTGAACTAGCAGCTTGGTCTAACAAGAGCCGAGAGCTCATATGGCACTTGTGACGAGGTCGGGAGAGCCAAGAGCTTCTTCCCACCAAGTTTCGTTATACGATCTCTCCACTCTAAGGGTTTTCCAAGATTTCCGGTTTCCCCCTCCAACTCCCCCAATGTCGCCGGATCCTGTCGGGAATTAAAATAAAAGATCTGAGAGACGAGGTCATTCTAAATATCAAATTTGATTAAGATCCGGTAACCCGTTCGTAAGTTAAAAATACCTCATTTTTTCCGAATTAACCGTCCTTCCACTCCCCCCCCCCCTCCCCAGATGGTCGAATCGGGAAAGCGACTATTTCTAATTTAATATGGTCGGGTCTCTGATACACCTGCCAACTTTCAGCGATCGCTATATTGATCACGTATCTAGTTTCGCATCTTCTTCATGTAAAAAATGAATAGTCTAGGATTCGAACCTGAGACCTCTCACATTCTAAGCGAAAATCATACCCCTAGACCGCAAGCCATACTTATGAAACAATCATTTATTTTGTGGGCAAATAAAATTCTTCTCAGTTATCTTGTTCGCTCGCTCTCCCACCCAGATGGTCGAATCGGGGAAGAGACTATTTCTAATTTAATCTCGTCTGGTCCCTCATACGCCTGCCAACTTTAATCGCCCTAGCTTATCTAGAAGTGCCCAAACTGGCAAAAGCGGGACCGACAGAGCGACAGAAATTGCGATCGCTATATGCCACTGGATAAATACCAAGTGCCATAAAAATAGAATCATATACAAAGCTCTTATTTTTTTGCTCACAAGATTTTCTATTAAACACTGAGTAATGCTAAACGTAGCAAAACGAACGATCTATTCAAGAGGAGCTAATTGAAATTGTCAAAAAGATAGATGAGGTTCGGCTTGTTCCACCCGGAAAATGTCTATCCGCGGAAAATACCTGTAGAAAACTCCTCCAGTAAAAAAATTCCTTCGGGAATCCATCCCTTGTGGAAATTAACCACCGGAAAGATTCCTCACGCCTGCAACATTGAGCAGCCACAGAGAAAGTATAACAAATAAAAAAAGAAGAAAAAAAGGAATTTTGGATTGATAAGCTCCTATATTGTAATATATCTCTATATAATATAGAAATACATTCTCTAATAATCTATATTCAAAATATTGGCAAAATATGAGGTGTAGAATATCCAAGAGCATTTATTTTAACTTTTTTTTCATGTTTATGGGGGTTTATGGAATTTTTTCTATCAAAATTTGAAAAGAAGTTAAAATAAAGAATCTAATGATGCTACTTTATTTAATTAAAATGTTTTCTTTAGATCAGGTAAGCCACTGCAAATTTACCAATTGAAGCTGAATTACATGGGGTTAACTTAAACGGCTTAAAATTACCCCCATAGTGCCAGTGTTAACATGTAGCTTACCCTGCTAAAATAACTCAACGCCCTGAAACACACAAAAAAAGAATTATAATAAAAATAATTGAAAATAAATACTATACACCTGGAGTCGGCAACCTTTCTTGGCTCCGGGTTAAAATCGACAACAATGTTTGAATACTAAAGGGACGTTTTAGTAAGTGAAAATGAAAAAAACTAGTTTTTTTAACTGTAAGTAAGGAGCGGCATTAAAACTTAAAACGAACAGAAATTATTCAGTATATGAAATGGGTTGTCCCCTCTTCAACGTCTCGCTCTTTACGCTAAAGCTTTTAATTGTTTTAAAAAGTAGAATTGTGGCGAAGAGTCAAACTTTAGCGTAAAGAGCGAGACGTTGAAGAGAGGACAACCCATTTCATATACTGAATAATTTCTGTTCGTTTTAAGTGTTAATGTCGCTCCTTACTTACAGTTAAAAAAAAACTAGTTTTTTTCATTTAATTTCTGAACATTTTTGAATTAATGCATGTTTGATTTTGGCTCTCCACCATAGGACTTGTCCAATTTTATTGAATTTTTTGTATTGAATCAGATTAACAGATTATTAAAATGAAATTTGCATATTAATTCCTTTTTTGGCTAAATTGCTTTCTCTTAGTTTTGATCAGACGATTTTGAGAAATAAGGGGTGGGGAAGGAGGCCTAGTTGCCCTCCAATTTTTCGGTTACATAAAAAGGCAACTATAACTTTTAGTTTTTAACTAACGTTTCTATTACTGTTTATTACTGTTTTAAAATGTAGAGTTAAGAGAAAAAGTCAAACTTTATCGTAAAGAGCGGGGTGTTGAGGAGGAAAAGCCCCTTTCATATACGGAGTAATTTCTGTTCGTTTTAAGATTTACTGTCGCTCCTTACTTGCAGTTAAAAAAACTTGTTTTTTTATTTAATTATCGAAAAGCGCTTGCATTGCTATACACTAGTTTTTGCGACCATTCAATACTTTTCCTATCTGGTATTTCACATATCCTGAAAAAAAGACAAGATCTGGCTGAATTGTGTATATTATATTTCCGCTATTGTAAGTTTCTGTTTCATTTACCCCGGTCTTATATGAAAAAGAAAATAATTCGTTATTTCGGGGCTTCTGACATTATTACTCCTTTGCGGAAGTTAGGCTCAAAATTGGAAATGGATTATATTTTTTCTCTGGGCCCCTTCCATCTCTTAGTTCGTTTATTTTCCCGTTAGTTTTCACCTGTTTTCGCTTTATAGTTGTGTTATCTCTTAGCAGTTCTTTCGTTAGTTGAGTTATGGTTGTAGTATATATGTTTTATCGCTCGTATAGTTTTGTTATTTTCAAATTATACTCCATAATAGAGAGGCTCCGGACACCCAGCATTGTATATTAAGCTCTGAATTTGACGTTTTTTTCTAACGTGACCAGATTCGTCCTGCGCCCTGCGCCCTTTTCATTGAGTTTTTCTTCCCCCATGACATATCTCTCCAAGGAAAGATCCTCCCACATAGCCCTCTCCACTCAACCCTACCCACAAAACCAAAAACATCACCCTGAAAACGTCTGTACACTTCCCAATAACCATTATTATATGTAAACACTGGTCGAAGCTTGTAACTTGCAGCCCCTCCCCCAGGGACTGTGGGGGAGTAAGACATCCCCAAAGACATTGTTACTATGGTTTTTAACTATGCTGAACAAAATGGCTATCTCAAAATTTTGATCCGTTGACTTTAGGAAAAAAATGAGCGTGGGAGGGGGCCTAGATGCCCTCCAATTTTTTTGGTCACTTAAAAAGGGCACTAGAACTTTTCATTTCCGTTAGAATGAGCCCTTTTGCGACATTCTAGGACCACTTGGTCGATACGATGACCCCTGGGGAAAAGAAAAAAAAACAAACAAACAAATAAACACGCACCCGTGATTTGTAGATAGGAGCTTGAAACTCCTACAGTATGGTTCTCTGATACGCTGAATCTGATGGTGTCATTTTCGTTAAGATCCTACGACTTTTAGGGGGTGTTTCCCCCGATTTTCCTAAATAAGGCAAATTTTCTCAGGCTCGTAACTTTTGATGGGTGAGACTAAACTTGATGAAACTTATATATATAAAATCAGCATTAAAATGCGATTCTTTTGATGTAGCTATTGATATCAAAATTCAATTTTTTAGAGTTTTGGTTACTATTGAGCCGGATCGCTCCTTACTACAGTTCGTTACCACGAACTGTTTGATGTTTTCATTTTAAAAAAATAGGATACATTTTATTAAGAAAATAATTACAATGCGCTTTAAAACTATAATTATAATTGCTTAATACTACTTTATTATTACTGTGATGATTATAATTGAAACTTTAATTATAAAAAAAAATCAGCGGGTTACTGCACTGACACGCGGGTCAATGAATGCCAATCCGTGTTCTACATCACATATTCGGCCTTTTTCCCGCAGAATGTTTCAAAACTCCTTATTTTTTTCATTATTTTTGTTTGGAGTACTTTCTCTGTGGCTCCCCAATTTTACATATGGGGTAATTTTCCACAGAAGAGATTTGAGGTTGGTGGGGGGAAATAAGGTAAAGAGGAAGAGGTAAAGAACATGGCATTGGATTTTTACAGTCCTTACTGGTGGTGCTGATCTTCGTTTCATGACCCCTCAGCCAGGAAGTGGAAGAGGGGAATAAGCCTTGTACCAAAATTTATATGAGTGTTTGTTTGCTAGCTTACTGGAAAAAAGGTACGCACATACATTCGAACGCTGGATTCTTCTTTTTTTTCAAGCTTGCCAGCAAATCAACCCCGGAAAAGGCCAATTTTTTTTCTAAACGGCCTGAAAATTACATCAATAAGGCGAATTGTATCCAAACTTAAGAATAAACGAGGCCAAAATGAATCCCAGCGGTATGTTATTGTAAACAGAATCACGTATAATGACTCATCTATACTTGGGCGATTCAGCATGCCATTTTTTGACTTATCGGCTTGAGACTAACTTTCCCGGATGTAATCTGCTTGGTAAATCGACATTTCAGATTCGTTTTTGGCTCTGATACATTCTTGGTTTTGCACAATTCAATAAGAAACTCGTAATTAAAGAGCACTTGGATCATCTTTTTTTCAAAATTCGGATGATATGAATATCAAGCAATAAAAAACGAACTACAATTATATACAGCAAATGATTATCAAACAACAAAATCACTAGTGAAATTTAGCCCAGTGCTACAAATAACCAGATTAATGATCTTAAAATTTCCAGATCAGATCCATCCTGGTGAAACTAAGCATAGTTTTTATTTAGTTTTTATTTAGTTGTTTGTCTTTTACTTTATATGTTGTGTTTAATTAATCGTAACTAAGTTTTTTTTATAATTTTTTTTTTCGTCGAAAAAGGCTCCTGGACGTGGATTAGAAATATCCGGATTTCGACTTTTTAAAGTTTTTTGTTGTTTTTTTTCTTTTTGTTCCACTGCTTCATTTAAGTATTATACCTGTTTTTCTATTGCAGCGTGATCTAAGAAATTAAGCGTGCTTTGTATGGCGGAAGTATGCCGAGCGTGGTAAATTGCTCCACGGGTGGCAGAAAACGGGCGTCCCTCGAATTTTGTTATTGTCCTTATTATATGTATACCGAAGCTTAATAGGTTGAAAATAGTTCATGCAAATCGATAATTTAATTGTTAAATATTTCGACAACCTGTGAGAAGGATCTATTCACTTTTGGTTTGAACCTCTCAGATGACTAATCGATAAAAGAATGCAATCTAATTAAATAGATTTATATGCTCAAAAACGCCTTGCATTTGGTTTGCAACAAATAATTGATGAATCTGTCAACCTAGTATTTTTTATTTTAATTTTGGATATTTGTTTTATGTTATATGGACTTAATTAACGACTTGGTTTTTAATCATCCTTCTTTACTGAGATTCCTTACCTCTCCTGAAATTTTCCTTCCTGATTATCTGACTTTCCTTCCGTATTATGGAATGGTGATCTGTTTTTTTCTCTGTGTGAAACAAAGACTTGTGTTGTGACGGAAGTGCATAAAGAGGGGTGTAATAAGTGGTGTTTCGAGATATACACCACGGGGTCAAGAGTCGTCAACTTCTGTGCTTCGACTCTTCATTCCTAACTTCTAGATTAGACACAATTTGTTTTATTTCCTTTGATAAGTTGAATTTTACACTCTCGATTATTCAAACCAAATGGCAAATAAGGGTAATTTCTGCTTCCAAATTTTATGGGTACCCGTAAGGGAAATGTGAAAGGAGGTGACCAGGTAGACCTATCCACTGAATTTGAAACAAAAACGATTGTCAATGTTTTACGTGAAAAACATCTTATTCAATAGTTAATTGATATTCGACAGTGATTTTAGTTCCTGTAAAGCTTTAAATTTTTTTAATAGGTTACGGTTTTTCTCCTTCTGATCGATACCAAAACTATAATCAAAATTTTTCTATCTGATTCAGTTTTTTTTTCCGTCACAGCTTTTCAAAGCTTCATTTCGTCTTATGTGTGTTAAATTAGGTAGATTTGGCATACAAAAATAAATCTATGTTGTTTGAGAATATTGTCCCGCTTAAACTATAAGGCAGGTTGGGTGACTTAACTTTCCATAAATTGACTTGCCAGGCAAAGGTATGGGGTTGCACCTGTTTTTTTCTTTATGAAAACATAAAAGTGGATTTTTAGATTGAGATTTTTTCCAATTTTCCTGGCAGATTCCTTCGGATTAATATTTGAGAAAATATATATGGCCTTTGTTCAGTCAAAGCCCAGTTGTTTCGAGGGGTAGATGGCTTTAAAAATCCTGTATGCCTTGTGAAAAGTGGAAAACTCCTGAAAAAAAAATCGTGAGGTAGGGGCGTTTCGATTTTCGGGATGAAAATAAGTTGCTTGTATCAAACATACACACTCGAGAAGTGAAGTTTGGTGAATGCTAATGAAATAAAAAAAAATATGATGAAAATAAAGTACTTTAGTGACAGAATTATGAAAACTACCACAAAGAAATCTGGAGGGGGGCCGCCCAGAGTTCATTATATTGAATACGTAACCTAACCTAACCAAAATAGCAGCTAAATATTTAATTTAAATATAGCTATAATGTAGTTTCCCAACGACCTGAAGGTAATTGTCTGGTGTAGACAGCGAGAAAACCGGGTATTTTTACGATTATTAGGAAAAACACGGTAACTTCAACTCGTTCATAGCTCACAAACACAAAGTAGAAACAATAGGGAAAATCTTTTCAAGACAGTGGAAATCAATTCAGTAGATATTTCAGATTTTCCCTATTGTTTCTACTTTGTGTTTGTTTTTTATGGAAAGGCAGTGGGGTCTTCGTCGTTATTTTTGTTCATAGCTCAGTTCGGGAATTCTTAGCTATTTGTAAGTCCGAATCTGCTTGTCCATCAATTGCTGTAATTTTTAATTGCAATCACTTTGTTGATTAATCCTATAAAAAGGCGTTATTTATTAGTTACATAATCTGCTCATTGGCTGACGTTGACATGATTTTCCCGTTGATAGTCAAATCGGTCGGCTACTACAAAAAAGTTTCAAAGTGTGTCCTCAGATGAAATCGATGATTGTTTCTCCGACGAGGGACTTGAAAAGAGCCTATAGATTACATAGAAGGCCAATAAAGACGCCATTTGTAAGAGGGTCGGTGGGTATATCTCTCCCTTTAAGAAGGGGTAAGAAAATCTTGTAAGAAGACTTTTTAGCATCAAAGATGACTGATAAGAGACGGTTCTTATGTAGGAGACAATTTACCAACAAACATTTTTTTTCTAAATTACGTGTCATAATTTTCGTGGGGGGGGGGGGGGAGAGAGTGGTCCATACCCTTCGAAAACCCACTCAGACTGCAAAACTGGTGACAGCTTCATATCAAGATTCGCATTTTGGTACTTGTTTGATAACCTCCCTGCCGTTCAAGTTGTTCATTCATTGACGCATTATAAAACCGTTTTTTTCGTTAGTTTCTTTCAGCTTAGCGTGAGACAGGGCAAATAGAAGTGACAGAATATATAGAAAATATAAAATTTGGGCTATATATTGGCACATTAGAGGGGAGGAAATGGAGATAAAGTATTTGGACAGTATAAAGTTAAAAAAAAAATCTTACTACATAATTTGCAGAATAATTGTACCTAACACATTAGGCATGCAGATCCGCTATGCTTTACCCCAATCCCCCATAATGTGCAAATATAGCCCAAATTTATTTATAAGGTGTTTTATTTTTATCTTACTTTGGTATATTTAATTAGGATTTAGTGTCAGGGAAAATATTAGAAGAACATTATGTAGGATGTACATCATACAAGTACCCGCATTTCCAAGAGAAATACAGTTTTCATGGAGTTGCGCACTTCATGGGGACGTTTTCATTTCGGAGTTGCAAGTAATGAAATAATTATGGGACACAACCAAGATTTGGTGAAGGCCGAAAAAGGAAATACTGTAAAACAACCCTACCGTTGCCGGATTTGTAATATTAACTATTGCCACCACATATTACATGAGCTACTTATGGCTTTAACACATGACAAAGTCATGCAGACAGAATTCTAATTTACCATGCAGATTAAATTGCTTTTATGTCCTGTCCATAACCACCAACGGCTCGTTGCCAGAATTTAGAATTCATGCCAGTCAGGAATGTGTATATGGATTATTTTAGGGATGCTTAACTTTGACGAAAATGCGAGGAAAGACGGATTGATTTAGAGTGTGAAATAATCATAAAAATCTTGGAGAAGGACATGGGTCAAAAGGAAACCCTGTGCACTTGCATGTGTCAAAGTCAATGGCGGAGGGGGGGGCTCAGCTATGATAAGGATGACAAACATGTAACCATGATGTTAGTTGACTTTCATATTTTTGGAATCTAGTTTGTACAATGTTTATTTTGGGTAGTAGATTCGAGCCTTTGCTATTTTTTGGCAAATGAAAATTTCGAAAAATAAGTCAACCTCAGAATACAAGCTCTTTAGAAGGCTACAAGGTGAGACTTTGATCAAATACAATACGGTCCGTGCTTGGCCACAATATGTACACGGAAGCAGGTTTACTGCCTGGAGCATATTTGTTCTATTTCTAATACATATTTGTCGGCTATTTGAAACACATTCAAGAATTGCGCTTAGGTTACATCTCAGAAAACCGGTTTTCACAGCTATAAAAACAAGTGACGGGTGATACAATGCCTTGAATTTAGACAGAATACACTGGACTTGTATAATTTGGGCTATATATTTGCAAATTAGGAGGTAGATTGGGTTTAGTCTCCATAATTTTGTTTCTGAATTATTATTTTATAATCATTTTTTTTATATTTCACTAGGATTAACCTAACTTCACTTCTTGGGTGTTTTTCGAATAAACGACAAGTACGCATATTTTTAATATAACTTTTTCATAATTGATTTTCTCTAGCATGAAGAGCACATCCAACTTCGGAAAGTTGGTCTTAGGAATGTTTATTTTTTTGCAATTATGAAATTCATTGCCAGAAGTGATTTTTTACTTATTTTTGCAACATTATCCGCTACAAGTTGTACATATGACATCTGTCTCGAAGCTGATGTTGGTACAGGGAGCTGACCTTAGGCAGTCAGGATCACAGGATTCTTTATCTTGAAAAATATACCCGAATTTTTATTTAGTATAGGGGTAATTCAAAATGAATTGTCGCTAAGTCAATGGAGATCATGATTTTAATCTTTATCCTCCTAAAGATACATGGGTTTTAAAACATTTCAAAATGTATTGTTACCAAGTCAAGGGAGATTATGATTTTGGTCTATCCTCAAAAAGATGTCAGAGTTCTTTATTTAGTATGGTGAGATCGAAATCATAGTCTCACTTGACTTAATGATGATTCAATTTTGAATTACCAACATATTAAATGAAACTCTGGTATCTTTTTGAGGATAGAGATCAAAATCATAATCAGATATGCAAAATGCTTAATATCTGCCAGTAGGTGAACTCGACAAAATTCTGCTGAAATCTTGGTAGTGTAAAAGATGTAATATTTGATGCTTCGTTATGTTCTTCGTGTAGATTGCATGGAAATATACGGCAAAATACTGGTGAGAAAAATATGGTTAAATCAGACCTAAAAGACAAGGAATTTTACAATTACCCAAGACTGTTCTTGTCGGCCAGCCGTCTGGGGCCAAACGGAAAGTTGGTCATCTCCGAATGAGATGTCAGGAGTTCGTGAGGAAAGATTTAAGAACTTAAACTTCTTCGGAGTCGGTAAAAATGGAGGCTTTAAATAGGTTGGGATAGAGGGCGAGCATGCCTACCTGTCTTGGCCTCAGGCAATCTGGTGCTGCAGTGAGTTGTTAGTACTAATAGTAGTAACAGTTTTCGAGTCAAAATATTTTCTACAAGTAAATTTTCTGTTTGTCTATGGTTAATCTATGTTATAAATCCAGTAAAGTGTATTTTCAAACAAGTTTTTTTTTTTATTACAATGCTTGAAAAATGAATTTGTTCATATAGGTTTATTTGCTATTTATTATGAAATACAGTCAAAAGTTTACCTTGTTGTTTTGCCTAGCAAAACTAAAGGTTGTGTTGTTGTTTTTTTTTGTGGTTTTTTTTAAGATCAGTGGTTTGTATCTCGGAAGCTGAGATAACGAAAAAAAAAATTTCCCACGTGTTGACTGTGAAACCTCCAATAATCTAAAGCAATTTTCTAGAAATTAAGGGCAATTAGAAGGGTTTTTTTCAACCTACTAAATAGTGTAAAAATGATACAAAATCAAACAAACCTAGCTCCGAAAGTAAGCTTCTTTGAACCACGAATATCATGCAGAATATTGAATTTTGTTTTCGATAGCCTGAAATCAAACTATGTCTCTTTTAGAGATCTCCTGGAAATAATGCTGGGAAAGTCAGTATTGAAATATTTAGTTTCAATTTTTACTAAATATAAAATTCTAGATTTAATCGACCAGGACGGTAGAGAGCCAAAACTAGGCCGCTCGGACATATTTCTCCACGGTCCAATTCTTGCTTACCTTAAATGAATATGAGAGGTTATAGCAGGACCTCTAGAATTAGAAGACAAGAATTACAAGTCATATTCCCCTGGCCTTTCCCTCCTATTGTATTGTACGGCTGTGAAACGCAGCATGAATTTCTTCACACATTTTGAATGCACATTCCTTTCTATTATAAATTTTGTATTTCAGTGGAAAAAAGAAATAATGTTAAATTTTCAAGTAAAAATGTTTTATTTTTTGAAAGAATATAGAACTTTAAATTTGCCTGGAAATTTCTGTATGACCAAATCTCGTAATAAGACCCTTGGCCCCCTATTCTGACAGTCATTTCTAGAAATAAACCTTAACTAGTCTCACTACCACATCACTAGAATATGAGGAGCACGCTAATTTATATTCTTATCAGCACATTTACCAGAAGGGGTTTTTGATTGCCATTGGACTATGTTACGAGTAAGTTCTGGTATCCTATATTTTTAGATGTGGCCCTATCTCGGATCAAAAAAAGTATATCTTATTTGGACCCAGGCCTAATCTTGCATCTTTGAGGAATGAGAGTGCGAGAGGGTTTGTATTAGTGTCATTCAATGATTTTGTTAGATTTCAACCAAACTTGATGAGAGGTTAGCAGCTAGTGTCCCATTTTTGCCTTTCAGTCGTCAAAGAGCTCAGAAAATCTGTAGGTGGAAATAATAAATTTGCTTAGAACGGGATGAGAGCAACATTTGATGTTTTAGTTACGGCTTTTGAAATGCGGGATCGACTTGGCATTTCTGATAAAAAACCCAAATCCTTCAGGATGTATCCAAAACCAGTCGTCAGATCTTAACCAATTCTAATGGGAAGTAAGAGGTAGCCTCCCGTAACTGCCTTTGGGAGTCGAGGCTTTTTCTAACGTCATGGGGGAGCGCAGGGAAAGGTATTCCTTAGTCATTTTCATCAAACCTTCGCTTAAAAAGGTGCGTTGGATCCCACTTAGGCCTATACCTGAAGAAAAGAAGAGCTAGGTTAATACTTGTTCATTTCAATAGTTTGTATCTGATCCGGTATCTGTAGGGGTCAGTTCTGGTTTGGTGGGGCCACATTTTTGTCGTTCTAATTCATTAGAAAGATCTCAGTTAGATGGACCACCGATTAGTAGTTAGGGTTTTAGTCGTATTTTTAGGGGTTTTCGTGGATACAGAAACGTATTAAAAAGAGTCGTCTAGATGTCAATTTAATCGTACTTTGTGCATGTAAAATCGTTCTTAAGGTTGTCTATTTCTAAGAAAACGTAAACCATAATGTGTACCGTGAGACATATCACATGTGCTATTTCACAAGTGCGACCCATCAGTTACACTTGCATTTTACAGATCGAGATATTTTTGCATTAAATGCTATACTGTTTAATTATTTTGAAACCTGAATAATATACCTTGTGCATTTTTTCAATTGCAGATTCAGTTCCAGATGGAAGAATTTGTTCCAGAATGTTGTTTTTTTCGCCGAAGGATAAGATTTCGTTGTCACTGGAATATATTGAGCCCTGGTATGACAAAAAAAATTATATTATTAAGAAAAGTTTTCTATCTAGATAAAGCTTGGTTCGTCGTTTTGAAGGAATGTTTTTTTTCCTTTAACTTTAGCTGATTGGCTTTGTTTGTCGAATGCTCTAATATATTTGTTAGCATAGACTTAGTCAAATGGACCACTAGCACATAATTTCGCGTTCAATTGTGGTAAAAAAAAATATCTAGTCTCCCATTTTTTAAGATATCCTTTGACTTTGTTTGCTTAAGTTGATCAAGAGCTTATTTACGCAGAAACATTTAAAAAAGTAGAGTTGAAGTGAAATAGCCTGGCATGGCATGGGGACTATGACTTGTTATTGAGTAGTAAAACAGGATTTGTACGAAGGCTAAAGCGAGGGGTATAACAATCTATTCCACATTGTTCCCAAGCCCTCGTGTCTATCGTTTCAAACATTACACCGTTGCAATTGAGTCGAAAATTGTATACAGAAAACTCGTAGCCCCCACCTTGAACTACAAGGAAAATAACTTTTTTGTCTTGGCCTCAGGCGGTCTTGTGCTGCAGTGAGTTGTTAGTACTAATGGTAGTAACAGTTCTTCTTTCTTCTTTTTCTTCATTTCAGATCCTAAGCATACATTAAGGAAGATAGAAATGCAATAATGATTATTTTTTCCTTAAAGGACTCTGGCCCTCAGTTTTACCTGATAGGCCTTCTAGCCATGAAGTAGCGCAGCTGTCAAAGTGAAAATTCGCCCGGTAATAGAAAAACAAGTTTTTTTCTACTGAAAGTAAGGAGCAACATTACAACTTAAAACGAAGAGAAATTATTGCATATATAGGGGGGTTTCTCTCTCCTCTTTCTTCACAATGAAGTTTTTTTAAGTACTTTTAAAAAAGCTTCTCATTATTCTGTTTAAACGACCTTTTTGTTTTAGGAATGTTTCTTAAAGAATTGGATTTAAATTCAAACTTTGTCGTCAAAAGCTAGTTATTGAGGAGGGGAAAATCCTTCTCATATACATAATAATTCTTGTTTTGTTTTTTTAGTTTTAATGTTGCTCCTACCTTTCAGTTGAAAAAACTTTTTTTAAACTTTATTTCTGGTATTTTTCTAATTAATTCTGAGAAATCTGGCTCTATCCCCGCGGATCCCCTCCCCCTCCCTCTGGGAAAAAATCCTCTAGATAATTCAATCCCGGTGAAAAAAAATTTCCGGACAATTCTATTTAACATCTCAACACGTAAAACTACGTCGGTGAAGAGAAAGTAAGACAAATAAAAAGAAATTCATATAGGAATTCTGGCCCCCAAAGTAAAATTTGTCCTGAAAAGTTTATTTCCCCTGGGAACTTTCCCCCCATGGTACATTTTCCCCGTGGAAAATCCTACCAGTAGAAAATTCCCCTCCCGCCTCCCCAAAAAATGTATGCATCCTTCCCAATAACAAATAAAGGTATGATTTTTATTAAGATTCTTTGTCTTTTAGGGGGTGCTTCCCCCTTTTTCGGAAATCAGGCAAATAACAATATTTGGAATCAGTATAAAAAGCCAATTCTTTTGAAATGTCTATTGGTGTCAAAACTCTATTTTTTAGAGTTTAATTTTCTCGTGAGCCGTGCCTCTTCTTACTGACAGTTCGTTACCACAAACTGTTTCACGGTGGTGAATCTCCAGCATTTTTACTAAGGGGCAAGAAGGGTGTATATCCTGATAGTCAAGGGACATGGACTAGTTAATATTTTTTGTGCAAATTATTGGGGGAAAATCACTCTCTCCCCCAAAATGACGCCCAGCTGTTTAACTACATGTCTCTTGAACAGTCATGTATAGAAGTAATAAAATCAAACTGAATATTTGACATATAATGATATTAATTGCTGAAAACTCATCAGTTTATCATTTTATTTCACTGTAATCTCTATTTTCAATGTTGTAATATGTACAAAAGAAACCTACTTACAGTTTGTTGCCACGAAGTGTTTGATAACATCAGCAATACGACTTTTGAAGACGCTTTGAATAACCTAGATGTTCACGACAAAAAGCATAATCATATTTTTTTTTGCTTATCTTTAGTATAAATCTGGCTTTATTTAGCACCATTTTGGTCTTGGGGTGAGGTTAATCAAATCAGTTTATCATTATTGAATATTCCGCCATGAATTGCGATGAATTTTACCCACTTCCGTAAATGTATGAATATATATAAGTAAACAACGAAAAACAATTTTTCTCGGATGAAAATGAAGAGCGGTAATAAAACTTAAAACGAACAGAAATTGTTCCGTATATAAGGGAGGCTGCACCTCCTCAGCCCCTCGTTCTTTAGGCTAAAGTTTGACTTTGTCCCATTGAAGACAAGTTTTCTCAAATACAATGACCGTTGAATTGAAGTTGGGTGCACTATAAAACTTTAGTGTAAAGAGCGTTTTTAATGTAAAAACCTTACCCCTTTCCAAGAAAGCCTAAAGTAGCTAAAATAGAATTTTACCATCTTGTGATCCGTTCTGTTAGTATGTTAAGGATCAGATTCTACGAGTGCTGCATAGTATAACCAACAGCCCCTGATGTCGGTAGTTTACACCAATCAAAACCGTTCTTCAAAGTAAAATAAATATTAGGCTACCCAAATAATATTCCAGGGTTCAGATTTTGCAATTTCGGCAATTACAGCACCACGAACCATTGTTGCTGCATAAGCTTTATTTTAAAAACTTAGAATGCGCTGTCTTTGAGAATTTTTTAAGCCTTTTGTTTGAAAACAAGTCAGAATTTCCCGGAAAATCCTTACTCTACCTCATATTTCCCTGAATCCCTAGATTCAAAATATGTGTCCCTATATATATATATATATATATATATATATATATATATATATATATATATATATATATATATATATATATATATATATATATATATATATATATATACATATATATATATATATATATATATATATATATATATATATATATATATATATATATTATATTTATATATATATATATATATATATATATATATATATATATATATATATATATATATATATATATATATATATTTATATTTTTATATATATATATATATATATATATATATATATATATATATATATATATATATATATATATATATATATATATATATAGAGGTACTACCGGGCTTTCACCCTGCTGTACCTATATTCAGCCTTAATCCAAATGAAGGAAGAAAGAATATGAATGTTTAATTCTCTGCTGCTGTAGCTATATTTACCTCAGATTTTACTGTAAGTTCAAAAAATTTGGTGTAAAAATGTGCTATTTTAAGCTTCAGAGGCCCTCCCCCTTTTACGCAACGACCCGTCGACTCTCCTCAGTAATAACTTATGTGAAATTATACCTTATTGTACGGAACTTTATCAAGCATCCCACATTGTTAAATTCAGAAAATAAGCGTTTATATTAATCTTTATGTTTGTATGAACTATGTGACTATTCAGAAATGGACGCGGCAACGTGTGGTTTACCCGTCCCTGAAATTGGGGAGTTGAGTAGCGTACAAAATATTTGGATAATTTCTCGTCGTTTGTCTATCTCAGAATTTTCAATGGTTAAAAACTTGGCCATTCTTGGGTTAAATTTTAAATTAGTGCTGATGGTAGAGAACGTCACTTTGTTGAAACACAATCCTTTTTATAGCTTAAAAGGATTTTAATTTTCAATGGAATGAGCCATCTCCCAAATTCCTAGTACTATTAGTTCTATACAATCATCCCTGAAAAAAAAACAATTAAAACAATACTTTTTTATTACTTAAAAAGGTTCCCAATTTTTAATTTTCTATGCAATGAGCCGTCTTCCGAATTTCTAATACTATTTGTTCGATACAATCATCCCTGGGAAAAACAGCAAATAAACACAAATTGCACATTTTTGTGCAAATAAAGGTATGCATATGCCTTGCTTTGCGGAAAAATGCACCTTCTTTAAATTTTCAATGAAATGAGCCGTGTCCCAAATTTCTAATACTATTGGTTCGGTACAATCATCCCTGGAGAAGCCTTGCTTCTCGAAAAAAAATGTATATTTTTACGTTTGTGCAAATGGGAGCTTGAAACATACTACAGCAGGTTTTTCTGATGTGAAAACACATTGTGCACATATGTTTATATAAAATGAAACATTGTATATAATTGAAATTAAATTTACCAGTTCATTGTATTAGAATAAGGATTCAGGCGCGAACTTATTTTCTACCGCTTCTGACAAATTGGAGGGACGGGACATTAATTTTCTAAATAGATTACAAATTTAGCCACTATGTGGTTGGTATTTTGGGGAATCAATTGGGACATTTTCTAGTTATGTGCAATGACTTGGGGTTGGTGGAATTGCTGAGTCGCTACTGGGGATTCTTAAATCAACGTCTCCTAGATATTGTGGCAACAAGCATTTTAATTTTAAAGCGTTTAAAGGCTCGAAAGCAGGAGTTTTTTTATTTGTATCTGCTTATTTATGATGCTTATTTTTATCAGTTTTGTACATGACTTTTCCAGCTTTGAAATTGTGAAATACGCATACACACACACACACACACACACATATATATATATATATATATATATATATATATATATATATATATATATATATATATATATATATATATATATATATATATATATATATATATATATATATATATATATGTACTAACAGGAAAAGAGAAATATCTTCATTTTCAAATGCTAAAACCATTGCTCCTGGTTACGCTTGCCGTCCTTCCCCGAACAATTTTCTGGTGAGCCTCATGATAATTCAGCTCACCTTTTCCACCTCTGTGCTGGATGTGAATATTATAATTCATGGAAAAAGATTGTCGTAATGAGAAGGGCATTAACAGGAAATGTGAATTTTTTTCATTATCAAACTCCGAAGCCATTGCTCCTGGTTGCGCTTGCCGTCCTCCCCCGAACAAACCAGCCCAAACCGTCCAAACCAACTCGCCTTTTCCACCTCTGTGCTGCATGTGAATATAATATTTTATAATTCATGGTTGTCCTAATGAGAAGGGTACTGTTACCCCCCTTCTCCGACACCAATAATAAAGACATAGACCAAAACGCTCGTGGAATCAAGAAGGATTAGATGTTAATTTCCCCTTCATCATAGCTGGCATTCGATTATATACCACTGAACAAAATTTCATGAAAAATCAATTTATTCAGCTTAATTATATTAAGCATTAAGATGAAAGTCTATTTTTACGATTTACAGTGTATGGACTACATGACTTTTCAGTTCCGAATTCGCCACCACGCCCCATTTCTTCCTCTGCGATTTGGTAACTCAACATATATTTTTTTATACTTTTAAATTTATTGACTATCGCAGAAATTGTCAATCGATGTCAACTTGACCCTCTTTGGGGGTTGGGACAAAATCTTAGTTTGGTTTTTATGCCATTTTCCTAAGTAATAATCTTTTTGATCAGTGAAAAAGGTAGTAGAATTCCGACATGGCCTGTCCTGATCTTCTAGCACTATTGGTTCAATACGGTCATTCGTGGGTAAAAAGGTTGATAAATAAATGAACACTCATCCGATCATTCTCCTGGAAAAAAAAATGCAAAACTTTACATTTTTTGTAGATAGGACTTTGAAACCTCTTTAGTACGGTCCTTTTATATGCTAAATCTAAATGAGTGATTTTCATGAAGATCACTTGCCTTTTTGGGGTGTTTTCCCTTTTTTTTGAAAATCAGGAACACAGTATTTAAGATGGGTTAGTTTAAACTAAATGAATTCCGTATATTGGGAATCAGCATAAAAAAGGCCAGTTTTTTATATGTTAATTGTTATAAAAACTCTTTTTTCAGAGTTTTGGTTACTATTGACCCTTGTCGCTCCTTACTTATAATTCTTTAACGCGATAAGTTTGACGGTCGTTGATCTGTAAAACGTACTACTGCAACAGCAATTACTGCATTCTTATTTGTTTTATCTATTTTGAAAGGTGCTCAGCTCAATCCAATGATTTTGGCAAGTACCACAAAATAGATTTCTTCGCAACCGAGTCTTGATTGTCGCTAATACTCGAGGGAGAAATCTTCAATCTCGTATATTATGGGGCGGGTGATGATGCATTGATCGGCCGCCTCCTTTTCCTCCCTTCGTACCTGTCGGCATTTCTCCTTGGCAACCATTGAAAATTGTGCCGTACTTGTTATTTACATTTTAAATTAAAATGAGAATAATTTTCATCCATACAAAAGGGATTTGAAGAGGGGAACGGAGAGGACTTGGTATTCAGTAATAACTTAAATTATCAGTAGGCATGATCTGTTTGGAATGATAACCTTTTGAAAGAGTAATGTAATGATGTGCGTCATCTTGTAGTAAAGGCAAGGCTGCATCCGGGGGGGGGGAGGGCGTGATTGACCCCCACCCTTAATGTTTGGCTGACTCATAAAAATGTAACACTAATGCATATAAATAAATTGTGGTGTGTTATTTCAAGTATTTACTGAGTCATTTTATTCGAATAAAATAATATTCAAATAAGTTATTTTTTCAAACGTACATTCTTCGCAGCCGATGGAAGATAATACATTTGTTAGTAGTCATCATGCTTAATGGCAAAGAACATACTCCCTTCCTTATAATAACGTCATGTTTGGGAAGTTTCACATTTTGGATCATTTCCAAGACAGAAGACATTCATGTACCCAATAAGATCCAAAGTGGAAAATGTGTTTAACACAAAAATTACTTAGGGCGATTAGTAAGATATACGAAGCCGTGCTTTTTCATATCATTTTTCACCTGACTATCAAAATTTCAACGTCTCCGTTTGAAAATGCCTGAACCGAGTAATACAATTTTTTTTTCTGAATGGCTTATTTAGTCCAGACAGGGCTTTTTTAAAACAAGCCTACAGAACCGATTGTGTATATTGTTGTCACTTGAAGCAGATTTTTACTGTTATTTTTAGCTCTATTTAGGAGATTTAAATAAATTGTTAGATATTTCTTTTTCTAATCACTTACAAAAATATAAAGTGGTCCGGAATTCAGTCAATTGGCCTTTATGGTCTGAATATTGAGATTGATGATTTTATCCAAATTTTGCTTTTTGCCCAATTCGCCTTTTGCCTGGGGGTTTTCGCGATGGTGCCCTATTCATTTGAATAAGCTCAGAACTGGGGGCAATTCAAAGAGGGGCAGGATCAACCTTCTCCGGCTGGGTAGGAGCACCATGAAAAGTTTTTTTCAAGGCAGTTGTATTAGTAAATTTCTAGTTCTTATGAAAATTTTCAAGTGGCGGGCGAGGATTATTTTTCCTTAGACACGGCCAATCCTAGGAATCGCCATGTTCATACCAACGGGCCCTTTCTTGGCCAAATAGAAATCAAAGTTGCATTTATGTCATATCAGTAAAACATAATACATGGAAAGGCTTTATGTCGTTGATTTCCCAAGAGGAATTAAGGCACAAATGATTTCTTGGCTGAAACCATTAGGGAAAGAAAACTGGAATATCAGGTAACACTTAAAGAGTAGAAGAGACATGTACATAGAATAACGGAAAAACATAATTGGTTATTGATTTAATGGCTAAAGTTTTATCATAAAATGACTTCATGTTTTGTTTATTTATAGCACCAGAGAGACTTTGGAAGAATTGAATCAATCAGTAGATAGAGAGGAGGAAGCAAAATTGGCACACAATAGACCAAAGAAGGTTAGTTTTAGATACATTTGTACTTTTCTTATGTGTTAACGAAAGTTCAACTTAATATAAAATAAAATATTAAAAGAAACAAGTTTTTTTCAACTGAAAGTAAGGAACAGCATTAAACATCAAAACGAACAGAAATTATTTCGTATATGAAGGGGTTGCCCCTCTCCTCAACACCTTGCTCTTTACGCTAAAGCTTTTAGCATTTTAAAAAAAGCTTCCTATTGTGTTTCAGGAGCCGTTCTTAAAGAAAATGGGAGAAACAGGCAAACTTTAGCGTAAAGAGCAAGGTATTGAAAAGGTGGACAACGCCTTCATATAAGGAATGATTTCTGTTCATGTTCAGTTCTAATGTCGCTCCTTTGCGATGCAAAAAATTATATTTTATTTGATTTCTGAACGTTTTCAAATAATGCAGGTAAATCTGGCTCACCCTCTATGAAAAATTCTCTCTCCTCAAGGGAAAATCCTCCATGGAAAGTTCCTTGCACTGAAAACACCTCCAATTTCCGTGGAAATTTTGTCCCGGAAATCACGCTGAATATTTCCCTCGGACAATTCCCTCGGAGCATGCCCACATGCACAATAGAGTTGGGAAAGAGAAAATAAGACAAATAAAAAGAATTTTGTACAGAAATCCCTCAATAAAAGTTTCCCCTGGAAATTTCACCATCTCCCTTCCCAAGGAAGGTTCAACCCATGAAAACCAACCCCAGGATAAAATCTATCCCCTCCCTCCAAAGAAGCCTGTATTCTTCCAAGAACAAAAATTACACGTCAACAACGGGTAAATTTTATAACTTAAAGACCTATCCCAGCAGCTGTAGGGGCCCTGTTGTCTCCAAAGGCATATTTCTTGACCTTTCATCTATGTTGAACGAAATGACTATATTTGACGATTTTAGGGCAAGGGGGCGTCAAAGAGGGACTAGTTACGCTCCAATCTTTCCGGTCACTTGAAATGGTACTTGAACGCTTATTTTCCGTTCGAATGAGCCCTTTCTAGATATTTTAGGACCTTTAGCTCGATATGATCTACCCTAAGATTAAATAAAAAAAAAATTAATTTTTTTAGCTGAAAGTAAAGAGCGACATTAAAACTTAAAACGAACAGAAATTACTCCGTATATAAAATGGATTGTCCCCTCCGCAATCCCTCGCTCTTTACGCTAAAGCTTTTAATTGTTTTAAAAAGTAGAATTGTGGCAAAGAGTCAAACTTTAGCGTAAAGAGCGAGGGATTGCGGAGGGGACAATCCATTTTATATACGGAGTAATTTCTGTCCGTTTTAAGTTATAATGTCGCTCCTTAGCCTACTTTCAGCTAACAAAATTAGTTTTTTTATTTAATTTCTGAACGTTTTTGAATTAATGCATGTTAGGTTTTGGCTCTCCGCACATAAATTATTAAAATGAAATTTGTATATTAATTCTTTTTTTGGCTAAATGGCTTTCTCTTAGTTTTGATCAGACGATTTTGAGAAATAAGGTGTGGAGAAGGAGGCCTAGTTGCCCTCCAATTTTTCGGTTACTTAAAAAGGCAACTAGAACTTTTAATTTTTAACGAAAGTTTTTATTAGTAAAAAATATACGTAACTTAAGAATTAACTTACGTAACAAACTTACGTAACAAACTTTCATAATCTTATATTTTTATTATGTATACGAGGGGGTTTGTACCCTCTTTAATTCCTCGGTCTTTACACTAAATCTTAAGTTTTGTCCCAATTCTTTACGAATGACCCCTAAATCAGAAAGGCCGTAGAATAAATAGTTGAAATTGCTAAAAATACTTTAGCATAAAGAGCGAGGTATTTATCTCCTCCTGAATACCTCGCTCTTTATGCTAAAGTATTTTTAGAACCCCTCATATGCGTAATAATCTCTGTTCGTTTTAATTTTCAATGCTACTCCTTCCTTTCATTTGAAAAAAACGTTTTCATGTTTATTTTTCATTGTTTTCTTATAGTAATGCTAGAAAATCATGCGCCCTTTTCCTTGAATTTTTCTTCCCCCATGACAGATTCCTCCAAGGAAAGATCCTCCAACATAGCTTTCTCCCCTCAGCCCCACCCCCAAACAAAATAAAATTCCCCTGAAAACGTCTGTACACTTCCCAACAACCATTACTATATGTAAACACTGGCCAAAGTTTGTAACTTGCAGCCCCTCCCCCAGGGATTGTGGGGGAGTAAGTCATCCCCAAAGACATAGTTATCATGGTTTTCGACTATGCTGAACAAAATGGCTCTCTCAAAATTTTTATTCGTTGACTTTGGGAAAAAATGAGCGTGGGAGGGGGTCTAGATGCCCTCCAATGTATTTGGTCACTTAAAAAGGGCACTAGAACTTTTCATTTCCGTTAGAATGAGCCCTCTTGCGATATTCTAGGACCACTTGGTTGATACGATGACCCCTGGAAAAAAAAAACAAAAAAAAACAAACAAACACGCACCCGTGAATTGTCTTCTGGCAAAAAATACAAAATTCCACATTTTTGTAGATAGGAGCTTGAAACTTCTACAGTAGGGTTCTCTGATACGCTGAATCTGATGGTGTCATTTTCGTTAAGATTCTACGACTTTTAGGGGGTGTTTCCACCTATTTTCTTAAATAAGGCAAATTTTCTCAGGCTCGTAACTTTGATGGGTAAGACGAAACTTGATGAAACTTATATGTTTAAAATCAGCATTAAAATGCGATTCTTTTGATGTAGCTATTGATATCAAAATTCAATTTTTTTGAGTTTTGGTCACTATTGAGCCGGGTCGCTCCTTACTACAGTTCGTTACCACGAACTGTTTGAAAAACAACAACAAATAAACACGCATACATGATAGTTCTTCTGGCAAAAAACACGAAATTCTACATTTTTGCAGATAGGAGCTTGAAACCTCTACAGTAGGATACTCTGATACGCTCAATCTGATGACATGATTTTCACTGAGATTCTCTGACTTTTAGGGAGTTTTTGCCCCCTTTTTTCAAATTTCCGGCTAGTTTTTCAGGCTCGTAACCTTTGACTGCTAATACTAGAATTAATGAATCTTATATGTTCGGAATCAGTACAATAAGCCAATTCTTTTGATATATCTATTGATATCCAAATTCTGTTTTTAGAGTTTCGGTTACCATTGAGCCGAGTTGCTCCTTACTTACAGTTCGTACAGTTACACATCCGGTGCTTTTATAAATAGCGAACTCTTGAATCCGGATCTGCAAACATGTTTGATTTCCTTGAAGTTCGCCTGGGACAATCACTTCATAATACAATTAAGGCTGTTCATTCGAACCTGGGTCAGGCTTATTCTAATCAGGGGTGTAATTTTGTATGGGTCGAGACCCCATACAAATTTCCAAACCCCAGTCCCCCCTCAGACCCAAGTTTGTCTTTCCAGCTAAAATGTAGTTTCTGCAAAAAAAAAACTTGTCAAAACTGAGATTAGCTTGCATAATTCAAGCATCCAGAGAAACATGTCAGTTTGCTTTGGTATAGCTTTGCTTGTATGGTAGCGTACGGCTCATTTTTTTTATTTTTCACTGTCGTTTTCACTTTTTTTTGGAAAGTTGGCTCCACCTTTGCGCCCCCCAGGATTCTGACAAAACAATCTAAAATCAGGATAGCAGTTTCTTAATTATAGTACTTAGGATTCGAAATCTAAAATCAGGGAAGGTGTCTGTTAATTCTAGTCCACAGAAAAATTAATATAGTGAATTAGATTTACAAGATTAAAAAATCAAGGGAATTGTTATTTATTAATTTTAATTCGAAGAAAAGTCAACCAAGGGCAAACAGATGAATATTTTGGGTCAATCTATGTTTATTTACTACTTCTCCTCTCCAAAAAAAAGTCAGAAATGTGAAATGATAAGAATTAACGAAAGTTAAATGGTTGCAGTGATTCTTGTCCAATTTTGTTTCCCGTTTAAAATTCTGCAAAACCACGGAGAAGTGGGAGTTATTTCTTATAAAATGTTATGACTAAAAAGTGTTTTGTTCTTTTAACTGGCTTGATATTTTTTAAAGGGACCAATCTAGTTCTGTAGAAATGCACTTGTCTTTTACCCTCTGCAACAATCTGGTTCTGGCAAGGTGGAATTATTTGTTTCTCCAAAAGTTACTATCTTCTCTGTCTAGATTTGTCATTTAGCATTAATTTATCCAATTTTGTAAATTTGTTGGATTATTTTTCAGCCACGTCATAGATTAATGGCTCCACAGAAGGAAACATCTTAATAAAATAAAAGTAGTACCTCTAGTTTCCTTATTTTATACTCTTTTAAAATATAATTTGCGTTACTAAGAATGCAACCTCTCCCCTGATGGGCCGAGGTATAGCCCTATCGTATATACGAAACTAAAAAAACAAAACAAACACTAACACAATGACCTTCGCACTGTATAATATACAGCATGTTTGTTTTAGTCAAATGATCATGTTTTCTTCTATTGTTATCCCCAGTTTTAATAATATTTTAGCCAACAGCTCTATTGAAATCGGCTCTAGCATTTTTACCCCCCTCCGGCGTTCACCCTCCCCCCGGTGTCCCCCCGGAAACCCCCCCCCCCCAGTTGAAAATAAGGCTTTTCAAACTTGAGAATTTTATTTGAATTTTGTTTTTCTATTTTCCGTAGGAGAAGGAATTTTGGTGCTTACGTATTATACGCTAGGCAGAAATTAGCTAGCCGGAAAGAATATTGATAAAGAAGAAGAAATAAAGCGGAAATTTCGTATTTTGCTTCAATTGGTCGTTTGACAGCCAATTCTGTACCAGAATCAAGATCTAATAGTGATTTTACTAGATATTTGGGTCCTTCTTGCCACAAATCTTTTGTGCTTGAATAAGTAACTGAAACAGAGGTTTCTCGGAAAGTTTCTAATTTAAAGGGATCATCTTCTTCAGGACCTGATTTAGTACCCACTCGAGTAGTCAAGTCTATTCTCCCAGTGATTGTGACTCCGCTAACAAAACTAATTAGTTGGTCATTTGAACGTGGAGTTTTCCCTCAGACACTGAAGTCCGCGCATATAATCGTCAGCCACAAAAGTGGTAGCAAGAGTCATTCTTCAAATTACCGACCTATTTCCCATTCTTTCTACATTTTCAAAGATTTTGAAAAACCATTCCATTCTCGTTTGGCAGATTTCTTTGCAGCGAAGAATTTTTTTTTTTTCATGAGCACCAGTTTGGGTCTAGTCCAAAGTATTCTACTGAACAGCTTTTGCCTTCTCAATTTTGTGAATAATGCTTTAGACTTGAAGAAAACGCCAGCGGCAATTTTTTTGGATGTGAGAAAAGCTTTTGACAGTTTGTCCCTTGATATTCTTCTTGCAAAATTTTCGCATTTTGGTGTTCGGAGAGAAGCATTAGAATGGTTGCAATCTTATCTTCATTGCCAGTTTTTTTTTTATCCAGGTCTGATATTAAGGTCGAAGTAGACTTCGGAATTCCAGTAGGGTCTATCCTTGGTCCTTTGGTTTATATTGTATATGCCAATGATTTATATTGGCTAAAAGAGATGCTCCAAGGTCCATTTGTTGCAATATATGTCACCCAGATGAGTTGCAGTATCATATTTCAATACATATTAAACAAAATGTTGATTTATTTGCATTTGCAGTTAATAGTACACTTTTATGTGCCGAGCGGGATCAAAATTATTTGGTAATAAAGCTTTAAATACTGACGGACAGAACCTATTTGTGGTTTGAAGCAAATTGTTTCGCTCTAAATGTATCCAAGTCTCAATATTTTTTTTTTTCAGAATCTGCTTGCAATTTCCTGATTTGAATATTATTCCAAGCTTTAAAGGCATTATTTTTAGATCACAAAATAGGTTTGTTAGGTTTCTAGGAGTCCTTGTCGATGAGAATCTTTCATTTAAGAACAATTTTAATCTTCTCCGATGAAAAGTGTCAAGAAGCTTAGTTTTGATACGTAAGCTAATGTATATTTTTCCTGGATGTATTTTAAAGCTTCTTTATAATTCTCTCATAAAGACGTATATAAATTACTGTTCTGTTGTTCGGATGAGTACTTTTCCATCCCTATTAAAACCTTTTTCTCTTCATCATGAAAAGGCCCTTCAGTTAGTTTTAGATAGGAATGGTACGTCAACTAATTGTCTCCTTCACATGTTCCTTTCACAGTATTTACTATCTTTTGCTATTTTTATTCATAAATATCTTCATGGTCAACTTCCCTCTGGTCCTTCCCTCTTGTCCTCCACAAGACCTTGCTCTATACGCTAAAGTTTTGACTTTTTGTCCTAATTCTCTAAGAGCGATTCCTGAAACACGATGGCCGTTTAATTATAACAATAAGCTTTGTTCTAAAATTCTATTAAAAAAAACTGTAGCGTTAAGAGTGAAATTTTGAAGATGAGGCAACCCCTTTCATGTAGGCCTACTTAATAATTTCTGTTTGTTTTAGGCTTGAGGTTGCTCCCTGCTTTCAGTTGACAAACTTGTTGTTTTTTTTTTGTTTTTTTATTTAATTACTTATTGTTCTACATTTGTTTTTTCATAGGCATATATTTTGGGGGCGATACCTAACACAGGGATACCGTAGGGAAATTATGGTAGGCATGCCACTTGCCTGGGTAGGGAATTTAAAGTGCCAAAACCCTATAGACAAGTGTGTATTCTCCTGATGAGCCCTTGTGTTGGGTTGTTGCTTCTGAATTATTTGTCATTTTTTATTGTTTTTAATATTTGGTAAATTACGACTTGTACTTACTTACGACACGACTGCCTGTCCATGGATTATGATTATGGTTGATTGTGTATGGCTATGCTGTTTGACCTATGTGATTGCATGGATGAATAAGGTTAAGGCCTCATTCAAGTACTGATCTATGTTAATTCTTAATGTAGGAAAACAGTCTTCCTTTTCTCCTTCTGTCTTCCTTTTTTTTCTCTGTGTTTGTGCTGTTGCGTTGGTGATTTCTTTTTTCATTATATCAAACTGACAATACACATTTTTTTTTTTGTAAAGTTTAAAGTATGTTCTACTCTTTAGAAGATATGGGTGTTGTCAGCCATACTACTTTTAATTTTTGCCCGTTTTGAGTTTGAGTTTGAGATTATCTATTTTAATTTCTGTTAGTTTTGGGCTTCATTTATTTATTAATGGTGATTTGTGGTAGGGCAGTAGAGCTTTTAATTTCCGTTCAAACCATCCTACTTCCAATCTTCTAGGACCACCGGGTTGGCAAAATCACCCCTGGGAAAAATAAAAGTAAAACTAACACGATCGTTGGATTGGAAATTGAAAGGTCTAGTGCCCTTTCAAATAGTCTAAAGTGACTGGAGCGAACAAATGCCCCCCCCCCAAGCCCATCGTTTCCCCTAACACTTACATTAAGACTACTACAAATGTAAATAGTGACGAAACTACACTGCCTTTCCATCACAAACGTCAAAAACAAGAAGAACAATAGGGAATTGTTTTCATGAGACAGTGAAATTCCAATTTGAACACGTATTTTGGCCCTATGTCCAAGGACCGTCCTCAGCAAAACATAAATATACAAAAAAAAAGACTGACTTACAACAACATAAGACCAATAAAACTAAAATGAACTAAAACTAAAAACAGTCGCAGAATCCTTACTTCAGCAGCAGTGTTTTGGTTGAACTTTGCTAAAGTAAGGATGTTGAGACTGTTTTAAAGAAATTTTATTTTAGTTATTATTCGTTTGTTGCTGTAAGTCTTTCTTCTTTTATATACTTATGCTCTGCTGAGGACTTCCCTTGGACATAGGACCAAAATATTCACTCAAATTAGGATTCCACTGTCTTACGAAAAGAATTCCTTATTGTTCTTCTTGTTGTTAATGTCTGCTACTACAAAAGCGTCACCTCTTTTTATAGCTTTGAATTTACAGATAAATAGATTCAGCCTGTTTAGCCGGAGTGGAAATAAATATCAACAAGAGCTAAGAGCTCATATGGCACTTGTGACGAGGCGAGAAGAGCTAAGAGCCAAGAGATCATATGGTATGAGCTCTAACAAAATTCTATGAATCAATAGATTGATTTAAAAAGGAAAATAAGAGGCTTAATGCCGGTCAAGATTTAAAATAAGAGCTCTGAGTCACGAAGTCCTTCTAAATATCAAAATTCATTAAGATCCGATCACCCACTCGTAAGTTATAAATACCTAATTTTTTCTAATTTTTCCTCTCCCTTTTGCCCCCCAGATGGTCGAATCTGGGAAAACGACTTTATCAAGTCAAATTGTGCAGCTCCCTGACACGCCTACCAATTTTCATCGCCCTAGCACGTCCAGAAGCACCGAACTCGCCAAATCACTGAACCCCTCCCCCCAACTCCCCCAAAGAGAGCGAATCCAGTACGATTCTGTCAATCACGTATAAAGGACATTTGTTTATTCTATCCACCAAGCTTCATCCCGATTCCTACACTCCAAGTGTTTTTCCAAGATTTCCCCCTCCAAATCCCCACAATGTCAAAAGATCTGGTCGGGATTTGAAATAAGAGCTCTGAGACATGAATTCCTTCTAAAAATCAAATTTCATTACGATCCGATCATCTATTCGTAAGATATAAATACTCCAATTTTCATGTTTTCCAAGAATTCCGGTTCCCCCCTCCAACTCCCCCGAATGTCACAGGATCTGGTTGGAATTTGAAATTAGAACTTTAAAGCACAAGATCCTTCTAAATATCAAATTTCATTAAGATCTGGTCACCCTTTCGTAAGTTACAAATACCTCAATTTTCAATATTACCCCCCCCCCCCCCCCCAATTCCACCAAAGAGAGCAGATCCGGTCCAGTTATGTCAGTCACGTATCTTAGACAGGTTTCTATTCTTCCCATCCAGTTTCATCCTGATCTCACCGCTTTAAGTATTTTCTAAGATTCCCGGTCCCCCCAACTGCCCCCCCCAATTACGCTTGATCCGGTTGAGATTTAAAATAAGATATCGGAGTTACGAGGTCCTTCTAAATATGAAGTTTCATGAAGATCCGATCACTCCTTCGTAAGTTAAAAACACGTCATTTTTCTTATTTTTCAGAATTACCCCCCCCCCCCCGCAATTGAGCGGATCCGTTCCAATTATGTAAATAACGTATGCAAGACTTCTGCTTATTTTTCCAACCAAGTTTCATCCCAATCCCTCCAATCTAAGCGTTTCCCATCATTTTAGGTTTCCCCACCCCAAACTTCCTCCAATGTCACCAGATCCGGTCAGGATTTAAAATAAGAGCTTGGAGACACGATATCCTTCTAAAAATCAAATTTCATGGAGATCCAATCACCCGTTCGTAAGTTAAAAATACCTCATTTTTTCTAATTTTTCAGAATTAACCCCCCCCCACAACTACCCCAAAGAGAGCGGATCCGTTCTGGTTATGTCAATCATGTATCTAGGACTCGTGTTTTTTTTCCACCAAGTTTCATCCCAATCCCTCCACTCTAAGTGTTTTCCAATTTTTAGGTTTCTCCCTCCCAACTCCCCCCCCCCAATGTCACCAGATCCGGTCGGGTTTAAAATAAGAGCTCTGAGCCACGATATCCTTCTAAATATTAAATTTCATTGAGATCCGATCACCTGTTCGTAAGTTAAAAATACCTCATTTTTCTTTATTTTTCAGAAATACCCCCCCCCCCAAACTACCCAAAAGAGAGCGGATCCGTTCCGTTTATGTCAATCATCTATCTAGGACTTGTGTTTATTTTTCCCACCATGTTTCATCCCGATCCCTCCACTCTAAGTGTTTTCCAAGTTTTAGATTTCTCCCTCCGAACTCCCCGCCCCCATCACCAGATCCGGTCGGGATTTAAAATAAGAGCTCTAATACACGATATCCTTCTAAACATCAAATTTCATTGAGATCCGATCACCCGTTCGTAAGTTGAAAATACCTCATTTTTCTAATTTTTCAGAATTAACCCCCCCCCCCCCAACTACCCCAAAGAGAGCGGATCCGTTCTGGTTATGTCAATCATGTATCTAGGACTCGTGTTTTTTTTTTTCACCAAGTTTCATCCCAATCCCTCCACTCTAAGTGTTTTCCAATTTTTAGGTTTCTCCCTCCCAACTCCCCCTTTTAATGTCACCAGATCCGGTCGGGTTTAAAATAAGAGCTCTGAGCCACGATATCCTTCTAAATATCAAATTTCATTGAGATCCGATCACCCGTTCGTAAGTTAAAAATACCTCATTTTTTTTATTTTTCAGAAATACCCCCCCCCCCCCCCAAACTACCCAAAAGAGAGTGGATCGGTTCCGTTTATGTCAATCATCTATCTAGGACTTGTGTTTATTTTTCCCACCATGTTTCATCCCGATCCCTCCACTCTAAGTGTTTTCCAAGTTTTAGGTTTCCCCCTCCCAACTCCCCGACCCCATCACCAGATCCGGTCGGGATTTAAAATAAGAGCTCTAAGACACGATATCCTTCTAAACATCAAATTTCATTGAGATCCGATCACCCATTCGTAAGTTGAAAATACCTCATTTTTCTAATTTTTAAGAATTACTCCCCCCCCAACTACCCCAAAGAGAGCAAATCAGTTCCGATTATGTCAATCATGTATCTGGGACTTGCGCTTATTTTTCCCATCAAGTTTCATCCCGATTCCTCCACTCTAAGTGTTTTCCAAGATTTTAGGTTTCCCCCCTCCAACTCCCCCCAATGTCATCAGACCCAGTCGGGATTTAAAATAAGAGCTCTGAGACACAATATCATTCCAAACATCAAATTTCATTAAGATCCAATCACCCGCTCATAAGTTAAAAATACTTCATTTTTTCTATTTTTTCCGAATTAACCGGCCCCCACTCCTCCCCCCCAGATGGTCAAATCGAGAAAACGACTATTTCTAATTTAATCTGGTCCGGTCCCTGATACGCTTGCCAAATTTCATCGTCCTAGCTTACCTGGAAGTGCCTAAAGTAGCAAAACCGGGACTTTAGGTTTTCCCCCTCCAACTCCCCCCAATGTCATCAGATCCGGTCGGGACTTAAAATAAGAACTCTGAGACACAATATCATTCCAAACATCAAATTTCATTAAGATCCAATCACCCGCTGATAAGTTAAAAATACTTCGTTTTTTCTATTTTTTGCGAATTAACCGGGCCCCCACTCCCCCCCAGATGGTCAAATCGGGAAAACGACTATTTCTAATTTAATCTGGTCCGGTCCCTGATACGCTTGCCAAATTTTATCGTCCTAGCTTACCTGGAAGTGCCTAAAGTAGCAAAACCGGGACCGACAGACAGACCGACAGACCGACAGAATTGGCGACTGCTATATGTCACTTGGTTAATACCAAGTGCCATAAAAAATTGAAAAGAACAGAATTTCCTACGTATATGAAAGGGGTTACCTCCTCCTCCAGACTGCCCTCTTTACGCTAATTGTTTTTCTATACAGAAATTTCATGCTAATTTTTGTTCTATTTGAGTTTGAATCGGTTATTTTTTGTAATTTCTGTTCGTTTCGGGTTTAATTCATTTATTGATGGTGAATTGTGGTAATTTTACGCTTGGAAAATGATTTGCATTTATTTTTACTCGTTTTTGGTTTAATGAGGCTTTTTGCTATTCTTTGACAAACTTTTTTTGTGGAATTTCTTTTATTAATTTATTTTTATTTTTTATTGATAGTCTTTTTCATAGAGAAAATATTTTATATCTTTTTGTTTGCTTTTCCATTAGAATCTATAGTTTTTACTTTGAGGATTAATTGATTTTAAAAAACTTTTCTTTAAAAAACTTGTTCGTATGTTTATCATTAACAAATAATAACTGTAAGTAATTAAATTAAAAACAAAAGTTTTTCAACTGGAAGTAAGGAACAACATCAAATCTTAAAACGAACAGGAATTATTACGCATATGAAAGGGGTTGCCTCCTTCTCATGACCTCACTCTTTACGCTAAAGTTTTTTTCATAGAATTTTAAAACAGAGCTTATTGTTCTAATTTAACGCCCATTGTGCTTCAGGAATTGTTTTTTAAGAGTTAGAACTGAAAGTCAAAACTTTAGCGTAAAGAGCAAGGTCTTGGGGAAAGGGCAACTCCTTTCATATACTTAATAATTTCTGTTTGTTTTAAGTTTTGACGTTGTTCTTTACTTTCATTTGAAAAAACTAGTTTTTTGATTTAACTTCTGATCGTTTTTCAATAATACTGGGAAATCTGGCTCTCTCTCATGAAAAATTCCGGTAGGCTACTTTTGTATTATACGCCACTCACTCAAGTTTACAATGTGTAAAACTCGAGAACAAACCGGTTTCTTCGTTTGTGCTTTACTTTAGAAGCAAATTATGTCTATATATTTGCACATTAGGGGGAGGGGGTTAAGCATAGTGGGTTTGCATCGTAAATGTGTTAGGTACAATTATTTTGCATATTACGAATTAAGAATTGTTTTCTGACTTCCAACTGTCCAAATGCTTTACCGCAACCCCCCCCCCCTATGTGCAAATATATTGCAAAATTTATATATTTCCCATGTATTCTATCACTTGTCTATGTCTTGTCTCGTGCTGAACTGAAAAAAAAAAAAAACTAAGGAAGAAGCTGGATTTTCGTCGAGTTTTATACAGCGCAAACTTGAGTGAGTGGTGTATAATACACAAGTACCAAAGTTCCCTCCCATTACAGAAAATAATATAAAAAGCCAAACTCAAATAAAATTCCCAAATTTGGAAACCCTTATTTTCCACGGGGGATATTTTCTCCGGGGGTTGTATTTATCAACGTTTTTTACCGGGGGGGGGCATTTTCAGCAGGGGTATTCGTACTTGTCGGTTATATTATACACGTTAGAAAATTTCGATCGCGAATGATGCGAACATGACACGAAACTGGTCAAGCAACTTCTTTGTAAATAGCTTTGGTTAGGTTGGAAAAAACATTGTAGCTGTATTGCATTTAAGTGTTTAGTTGATATTTTGGTTTGGTTAGGTTACGTATTTAATATATGCTATGCTTTACCCCCATCCCACCCCCTAATGTCCAAATATACAGCCCAAATTAGTTTCTAAACTATTATATTTTCGTCATATTTTTTTGTTTTCATTAGCATTAATCAAACTTCACTTCTCGAGTGTGTATTATATAACCGAAAAGTACTGGGTTATTTACCGGGGAGATTTTTCGTGGAGGTGCCGGCTACCATTGAAATCACTTAGGCTTTCACGGGTCAGGAGTACAACAAATCCATTTCAAACAGTTCGTTGTAAAGAACTGTAGCCTAGTAAGGAGCGACCCGGCTCAATAGTAACCGAAACTCTAAAAAATGGGATTTTGATACCAATAGTTACATCAAATGAATCAAATTTGAATGCTGATTTTAAGTTTCATCAAGATCAGTAATACCCATCAAAAGTTACGACCCTGAGAAAATTTGCCTCATTTTAGAAAATAGGGGGAAACCCCCCCCCCTATAAGCCACACAATCTAAACGAAAATCACAATATCAGATTCAGCGTATCAGAGAACCTTATCGTAGAAGTTTCAAGATCCTATCTACAAAAAAGGGGAATTTCGCATTTTTTGCCAGAAGACAGATCACGGATGCGTGTTTATTTGTTTTTTGTTTTTTTTTCAGGGGTGATCGTATCGACTGGGTGGCCCTAGAATGTCGCGAGAGGGCTCATTCTAACGGGAATTAAAAGCTCTAGTGCCCTTTTTAAGTGACCAAAAAACTGGAGGGCACCTAGGCCCCCTCCCACGCTCATTTTTCCCAAAACTCACCAGATCAAAATTCTGAGATAGCCATTTTATCCACCATAGTCGAAAATCCTAATAACTATGTCTTTAGGGACGACTTACTCCCCCGCAGTCCCCGTGGGAGGGACTGCAAGATACAAACTTTGCCCTGTGTTTACATGTAGTAATGGTTACTGGGAAGTATACAGACGTTTTCAGGGGGGATTTTTTTTGGTTTAGGGGAGAGATGAGGGGGGGGGGTACGTTGGAGGGTATTTTCATGGAGAAACTTCTCATGGGGGAAGAGAATTTCAATGAAGGGGGCGTAGAATTTTCTAGCATTATTTGAAAAAACAATGAAAAAATAAATATGAAAAGTTTTTTTCTGCTGAAAGTAAGGAGCAGCATTAACACTTAAAACGAACAAAAATTATTAAGCATATGAGGGGTTTACCTCCTTGTTATACCTTACTCTTTACGCTAAAGTATTTTAGTAATACTATTTATACTACGGCCTTTGTGATTCAGAGGTCATTCTTAAGGAATTGGGAAAAATTTAAGCTTTAGTGTAAAGAGCGAGGTATCGACGAGGGTTGAACCCCCCTCATATACGCAATAAAACCATACGAATATAGGAGTTCGTTACGTAAGTTAATTCGTAAGTTACTCATATTTTTTACCAATGAAAACGTTTGTAAAAAAATTAAAAGTTCTAGTTGCTTTTTTAAGTAATCAAACAATTGGAGGGCAACTAGGCCTCCTCCCTCGCTCCTTTTTTCTCAAAATCTTCCAATTAATTGCAATTAATTAACATGCAAATTTCGTTTTAATTTTTTATTTGCGGAGAGCCAAGATCTAAACATGCATTAATTCAAAAACGTCCAGAAATTAAATAGAAAAACAAGTTTTTTTTTAATGAAAGTAAGGAGCAACATTAAAACTTAAAACGAACAGAAATTACTCCGTATATGAAAGGGGCTTTACCTCCTCAACGCCCCGCTCTTTACGCTAAAGTTTCATACTGTTTTAAACATAGAGTTAAGAGAAAGATTCGAACTTTAGCGTAAAGAGCAGGGCGTTGAGGAGGAAAAGCCCCTTTCATATACGGAGTAATTTCTGTTCGTTTTAAGTTTTAATGTTGCTCCTTACTTCCATTTAAAAAAACTTATTTTTTTATTTAATTAACAAAGGGATCAGTAGCTATCACGAGATGATAAACAACAAAGAAACACATTGTTTCCGACTATATCTGGATCTATATCAAATTAAATAAAAAAAACAAGTTTTTTAAACTGAAAGTAAGGAGCGACATTAAAACTTAAAACGGACAGAAATTACCCGGTATATGAAAGGGGCTCTTCCCTCTTCAACACCCTGCTCTTTGCGCTAAAGTTTGACTCTCTCTCTCTCAACTCTACTTTTAAAACAGTAAAAACGTTAGCGTAAAGAGCAGGGTGTTGAAGAGGGAACAGCCCCTTTCATATACGGGGTAATTTCTGTCCATTTTAAGTTTTAATGTCGCTCCTTACTTTCAGTTAAAAAAACTTGTTTTTTTTATTTAATTTATGAACGTTTTTTAGTTAATCCATGTTTTGATTTCGGCTCTCCGCCGAAGAATAATTAAAGTGATATTTGAATATTTATTTATTTGGTAAAATGGCTTTCCCATAGTTTTGATCGAATGATTTTGAGAAAAAAGGAGGGGGAGGAGGCCCTGTTGCCCTCCAATTTTTCGGGTACTTAAAAAGACAACTTGAACTTTTAGTTTTTTACGAACGTTTTCATTAGTAAAAGATATACGTAACTTACGAATTAGCTTACGTAACAGACTTCTATATTCGTCTGTTTTATTACGTATATGAGAGGGTTCGCCCACTCGTCAATACCTCGCTCTTTACACTAAAGCTTAAATTTTGTCCCCTGAATCACAAAGGCAGTAGAATAAATAGTTAAAATTACAAAAAAATACTTTAGCGTAAAGAGTGAGGTATTAGGAAGAGGTGAACCCCTTATAGATAGATAGATAGATAGATAGAAAAGTGTATTTCAAAAACTCATGGGCCATATACACACAAAAATATGAATAAATAACAAACAAGAAGGAAATTAACAACAGTACGAATTACAAACACGCACAAAAAACAGAATTCAACGCGAAAAGTGCCTAATCTAACAACAAAAGAAATTAATCATCTAAAACTTTTTCTTCATATTAAGGATTTATCTATTTACACTCCCACTCGAAATATTGTGGTCGGGATACTATTTTGCAGAATACCCGGAAGCATCAAATTAATCCCGTGCAAATAAATTTACCGTAAATCCAAGAGAATTGGGCATTTCCGTAGAAAATGATCCAAGTCTTCATCATCATCTTTACAAAGGGGACAAACATACCGAATATCAGGACCAACTATCATTTTATTTCTGTCGAAAGTTTTTTGCCTGTTCTGGATTGGAAGACAATTCGCCCTAAGCTGAATCCAACGACGTCGAATCAAAGTCGGTAAATTAAATTCAAAATAAACTTCCTCTCCAAAACTAGGTTTTGCCTGATTATAATGTTGTAGGGTTGTAGAATCTAAAACCAGCCCTTGCCAATGCTGAATTTCCTGACTCTCTAATATAAATCGTACCTGGCTTTCTAAATATATTGGTACATCACTAGAACAAAGACCATTATTCCATAAATAAGGCATTCCTACTTTTTCTAGTAATGATTAAATTTGGGATGGCCACGAGGTTTTTAAACCACATTTCAACATCGGTTAATATGTCGCTCTTACTAGTCTATCTTCATTACTCTTAGTTAACTTAACCAGAATCTAAGCATTAAAATATACCTACGTAGCTTTAAAGAAAACAGGCCCATATCACCTTTCAGAATATGTGAATGAGTTGTCTGATGTAGACCAAACACTCTTTTATAGTACTGGAGCTGAAGGGACTCCAGTTGCTGCACCGTTTCTCCACCCCATATCTCTGCTCCATATTCTATCACGGGTAAAATTTTTGTGTTAAATATTTTTATCTGGTTTTAGGTTTTTAATCCCCATTATCGTCGGGTTTCTAAATATTGCTGACATGGCCACTCTACCTCTCTTAATTATTTCATCAACATGACTCTTTAGGCTTCCATTTTCTGATAAGACAAAGCCTAAATATTTTATTCTTTTACTTATAAATAGTTCCTTATTATTAAATTTAAATGTGTATTTTTCATCGCCCCCAACACTCCTTTTTTTTAAAATAACAACTTCGCTCTTTTCAGTATTCAGCCTTAATTTTTTTATCTGCAAATATTCTTCTATGAGATTCAAAAGTGTCTGTAGATCTTACGGTTTATTAGCCACCAAAGCAATATCATCTGCAAATAATAAGAGATAGTTATCGAGTCCCTAGGCTAACTTTCGGAGCCCATCTATTTTCTAGAAAGTTAACAACATCATTAATAAAAATATTAAACAACTTAGGTGAAAGGGTGCTGCCCTGTTTTACTCCCCGCTTAATATCAAAAAGCTTCGAAAACCTATTACCAACTTGTATGATTCCACTCACACAAGTATACATGCTCACTATCAATCTAACAAATTAATTAAATAAAAAAACTAGTTTTTTAAACTGAAAGTAAGGAGCGATATTAAAACTCAAAACGGACAGAAATTACTTCGTATATGAAATGGGTTGTCCCCTCCGCAATCCCTCGCTCTTTACTCTAAAGTTTTTGATTGTTTTAAAAAGTAGAATTGTGGCAAAGAATCAAACTTTAGCGAAAAGAGCAAGGGATTGCGGAGGGGACAACCCATTTCATATACGGAGTAATTTCTGTCCGTTTTAAGTTTTAATATCGCTCCTTATTTTCAGTTTAAAAAACTAGTTTTTTATTTAATTTCTGAACGTTTTTGAATTAATGCATTTTTGATTTTAGCTCGCCGCACATCAATTAGTAAAATGAAATTTGCATATTAATTTTTTTTGGCTAAACGGCTTTCTCTTAGTTTTGATCAGACGATTTTGAGAAAGAAGGGGTGGAGAAGGAGGCCTAGTTGCCCTCCAATTTTTCGGTTACTTAAAAAGGTAACAAGATCTTTTAACTTTTAACGAAAGTTTTTATTAGTAAAAAATATACGTAACTTAAGATTAACTTACGTAACAAACTTTTATGCTCTTATGTTTTTATTATGTATATGAGGGGGTTTGTCCCCTCGTTAATGCCTCGCCTTTTACACTAAATCTTAAGTTTTTTCCCAATTCTTTAAGAATGACCCCTGAATCAGAAAGGCCGTGGAATAAATAGTTGAAATCACTAAAAACACTTAGCATAAAGAGCAAGGTATTTATCTCCTCCTAAATACCTCGCTCTTTATGCTAAAGTATTTTTAGAACCCCTCATATGCGTAATAATCTCTGTTAGTTTTAAGTCTTAATGCTACTCTTTACTTTCAGTTGAAAAACTTTTTCGTGTAGAAAATCCCGCGCCCTTTTCATTGAATTTCTCTTCCCCCATGACATGTTCCTCCAAGAGAAGATCCTCCCACATAGCCTCCTCTCCTCAACCCCACCCCAAACCAAAGAAATCCCCCTGAAAACGTCTGTACACTTCCCAATAACTATTACTGTATGTAAACACTGGACAAAGTTTGTAACTTGCAGCCCCTCCCCCAGGGACTGTGGGGGAGTGAGTCATTCCAAAGACATAGTTAATATGGTTTTCGACTATGCGGAACAAAATGGCTATCTCAAAATTTGGATCCGTTGACTTTGGGGAAAAATGAGCGTGGGAGGGGGCCTAGGTGCCCTCCAATTTTTTGGTCACTTAAAAAGGGCACTAGAACTTTTCATTTCCGTTAGAATGAGCCCTCTTGCGAGATTCTAGGACCACTTGATCGATCCGATGACCCCTGGAAAAAATAAAAAATAAAAATAAACACGCACCCGTCATCTGTCTTCTGGCAAAAAATACGAAATTCCACATTTTTGTAGATAGGAGCTTGAAATTTTTGCTATAGGGTTCTCTTATACGTTGAACACGATGGTAAATAAGGCAAATTTTTAGGCAAATTTTTTCAGGCTCGTAACTTTTGATGACAAAGATTAAATTTGATGAAACTTATATATCTAGAATCAGCATGAAAATTCGATTCTTTTGATGTATCTTTTAGCATCAAAATTCCGTTTTTTAGAGTTTCGTTTACTATTGAGCCGGGTCGCTCCTTACTACAGTTCGTTACCACGAACTGTTTGATGGTTAAGGCCAATATTTAGCATGGCATCATTCAATAACTCTCTGTCGACACTATCAAAAGCCTTATGGAGATCCAGAAATCCCACATATAGACAAGTTTTACCCTTTCCATATTTATCTATTAATGCCTTTAAAATAAACACACTATCTGTCGTCCCATACCCTGTCCTGAAACCCCCTTATTCATCGTGTATTAAATTATTTTTATTTAACCAATTGGAAAGCCTGGTATCTAACATTTTCTCCAAAACCTTACTTAAAGCAGGGGCAAGCGCTATTAAACGATAATTTTCATGAGCCTTCGGGTTTCCTCTCTTAAAAAGTGGTATTAAACAATGATGTCGTCCAAGCGCTTGGCCATTGCCCTGACGTTAACACCTTATTACAAAGAAGAACAATTATCGGCATCAAAATGGAAAGAAAATTCTGAAATAACAATATTGGTATACCATCAGCACCCGTAGCAGTACCACCTTCTAAATTCTTAAATATCGACTTAATCTCTTTGCCATTAACATCACCCACTAAATCATAATCATGTTCCCTCATAGGATAAATAACCATCTCTGGGGTATGCGCTACCTCCTGAAGATCTACACAATCACCTTCCAAATTATTTAGGTAATCAGGCCAAGAATTAGCTTCCGGAACAAACTGGGTATTAACATTTCCCTTTCCACTATCATTCTTTAGATAGTTCCAAAACATTTTAAAATCTTTATTTCTAAAATCATCAGCAATGTCCAGTTTCTTCTTATTCTCGTACGTTTTTTTTCTTTTTATTAAACTTTTATATTCTCTTCTTTTATCTTTATATTTAGCCGATCTCAGACTTTGATCTTCCGCGCTATCAAATTCATTCAAACGATGTAATAAATATTTTACTTCTTCTTTCATTAACTTGCAATCCAAATCAAAATATCGCTCATTCTTTTTTAATTTTTTATCCAGGCCACATGATTCTGCACAACTGCCCATTATTTCATTTAACAGCATAATTACAAACGTAAAATTTTCTGTTTATTTTAAGTTTTAACGCTACTCCTTATTTTCAGTTGAAAAAACTTTTTCATATTTATTTTTTCATTGTTTTTTTTTAATAATGCTAGAAAATGCTGCGCCCCCTGCATGGAAATTTTCTTCCCCCGTGTCAAATTCTTCCATGGAAAGTTTCCCCCACGTAATCCCCTCTTCTCAAACCCTCCTCCATACCAAAAAATCCCCCTGGAAACGTCTGTACACTTCCCAATAACCATTATTATATGCAAACTTTGTAATTTGCAGCCTCTCCCACGGGGACTGTGGGGGATTAAGTCGTCCCCAAAGACATAGTTATAAGGTTTTTCGAATGCTGAATAAAATGGCTGTCTCAGAATTTTGATCCGACAACTTTGGGAAAAAATGAGCGTGGGAGGGGGCCTAGGGGCCCTTCAATTTTTTTTGGTCACTTAAAAAGGACATTAGAACTTTTTATTTTAGTTCGAACGAGCCCTCTCGCAAAGTTTTAGGACCACTGGGTCGATAAAATCACCTCTGGGAAAAAGAAAAGAAAAAAAAACAAACAAAACACGCATCCTTGATTTGTCTTCTGGCAAAAAATACAAAATTCCACATTTTTCTAGATAGGAGCTTGGAACTTGTACAGTAGGGTTCTCTGATACACTGAATCAGATACACTGATCTAATACACTGAATCAGATACACAGAAATTACTCCGTATATGAAATGAGTTGTCCCCTCCGCAATCCCTCGCTCTTTACGCTAAAGTTTGACTCTTTGCCACAATTCTACTTTTTAAAACAATTAAAAGCTTTAGCGTAAAGAGCGAGGGATTGCGGAGGGGACAACTCATTTCATATACGGAGTAATTTCTGTTCGTTTTAAGTTTTAATGTCGCTCCTTACTTTCAGCTAAAAAATTAGTTTTTTTTTTATTTAATATATTTAAAATCAGCATTAAATTCTTTTGATGTAGCTATTGGTATCAAAATTCCATTTTTTAGAGTTTTGGTTTCTATTGAGCCGGGTCGCTCCTTACTACAGTTCGTTACCACGAACTGTTTGAAACACTGGTCGAAGTTTGTAACTTGCAGCCCCTCCCCCAGGGACTGTGGGGGAGTAAGTCATCCCCAAAGACATAGTTATTATGGTTTTCGACTATGTTGAACAAAATGGCTATCTCAAAATTTCGATCAGTTGACTTTGGGAAAAAATGAGCGTGGGAGGGGGCCTAGATGCCCTCCAATTTTTTTAGTCACTTAAAAAGGGCACTAGAACTTTTCATTTCCGTTAGAATGAGCCCTCTTGCAAAATTCTAGGACCACTTGGTCGATACGATGACCCCATGGGAAAAGAAAAAAAACAAAACAAAAACAAACAAACAAATAAACACGCGCCCGTGATTTGTCTTCTGGCAAAAAATACAAAATTCCACATTTTTGTAGATAGGAGCTTGAAACTTCTACAGTAGGGTTCTCTGATACGCTGAATCTGATGGTGTCATTTTCGTTAAGATCCTGCGACTTTTAGGGGGTGTTTCCCCCTATTTTCCTAAATAAGGCAAATTTTCTCGACTCGTAACTTTTGATGGGTAAGACTAAACTTGATGAAACTTATATATTTAAAATCAGCATTAAAATGCAATTCTTTTGATGTAGCTATTGATATCAAAATTCAATTTTTTAGAATTTTGATTACTATTGAGCCGGATCGCTCCTTACTACAGTTCGTTACCACGAACTGTTTGAAACAGTGTTGTCTTTGAAGAGACCTGGTGTTTTATCTCAATTAAATATCTGTTCATAGCTGGTAATTATTTAGTTACCAATATTATGAATATAATCAAGTTGCTGGTGTTGCTTTAATCTTAAATTATATAGAAGAGCAACTTTTATCAACTGAAAGTAAGGAGCAACATTAAAATTAAAAACGAACACAAATTATATTATATTGGGATTGTCACCTCCTCAATACCTCGCTCCTCACTCTAAAGTTTTTTAGTAGTTAAAAAAGAACTTATTATTTTCTAATTAATCGACCCTTGTGCTTCAATGTCTTTTGAGAGACCTGATCTTTTATATCAACTAAACATATGTTCACAGCTGGTAATTATTTAAATACCAAAAATATAAATATAATAAAGTTATTGATGTGGCTTTCATTTTCACTTAAGTAGAAAAAAAAAGTTTTTCAACTAAAAGTAAGGACAAATATTAAAACTCAAAAAGAACACAAATTAATACACATATAAGGTGGATCCCATTCACGCTTAAGTTTTTAAGTAGTTTTACTGAAAGCTTCGTATTGTTCTAACTAAACGACCCTTGTGTCTCAAGAGTCGTTCTTAGAGAATTGGGACAAAATTCAAAATTTGGCGTAATGAGTGATGTATTGAGGGGAGTGTAACCCCTCAAATACGTACAAATCTCTGTCCATTTTAAGTTTTAATGTTGCTTCTTCGTTCAGTCGAAAAAACTTTTCGTTACCACAAACTATTTGATAAAATAAGAAGAAAGTTAAAAAAATTAAATATGACTGCTAATTCTTAAATTACTAAAATAGAGTTTTTGCTGGGGACAAATCTGCATTTGCTTGCAGAATGGTCAGAAACTAAGAGGATTATGACTGACGCCTCCCGGCCTTCTAGAAACCAGACCATAATTTGTACTTCACTGAAAACCTGAAAACAAACTACATTTTAATTTTTCTTCTTTTTAACTTTAATAAATCCAACACTGTTCAGACTTTTAGAAAGGAAAATCAGCATATATATTAAACTGTCTTTTTTTCCGTATCTTGGCTATGATGGTGTTTTTTTTTTTCTTTTTTTATATGATGAGAAATAAAAACACACAGCTAGAAATAAGGATTGTTTTGAGTAAAGTGTCATATTTTCGACATAGCACCTTAAATTAGGTATTCTTTTCTCAGACCTTATTGCCTTTCTGTGACGAACAAATAAACGTTCTAATAGGGATAAATCCATTTATTTTCTACGTAAGCTACGTAAAATATGACGTATTTTTGATCTAACCTAATTTAACTTGTTACGTCGAAAATACGTCGTATATACGGGGAAATGAGACCAACCAAGTATACAAATATAACTCAACATTCTGTTTGCAATTAGAAGACACAGAAGACTTTGCCACCTTCATTGGAAATTTATTTTATATTTACGCAAGATTAAAGAAGAAAATTTACATCGAAACTTTGAATGAATTTTGTTACTGAACTCTCTCCGAAAAAAATGTAGTGAATAACCTGGAAGTTCATTATTTTGTGAACGACACGTAAGTTAATTATTTTGTTTTGTATAAATATGCTAGTTTCAATTAATACTTTAGTACTTTTACTGATGACGATCGTTGTATATGTGATCGAAATATCTACAATATTGTACCTGCTCTCATTGTCTAACTAAATGGATTTATCCCCCCATTGGAACGTTTATTTGTTCGTATAGTGCCAATTATGTCCTGGTCTTTAGAAGACACATGGAGCGTCAGCCCCTACTCCTTGTAGTTCCTGCTAGTTATGTGTTTGACTCAGTTATTTATTTTAATATCTGTTGGTTTTTGGTTTCATTTATCTCTTGATGACAATTTATGACTGTTTTACACTTGAAAATTATTGTAGTTTATTTCTGCTTATCTTTGGCTTTCTGTAGCTCTTTACTTTTCTTTGACAAACTTCTTTTGTGTGAAAACTTTTTATAAATAAATCTTTAACAAAATAAGAACAAAGCAAAAAATATTTATGTGAATATGACTTCGTAATTCTTAAATTACTAAAACAGGATTTCTAATCCTTGATTTGCACTTGTCCTGTAGAATGATAAACATGTTTAAAGAAAAGTTATGAATATTTGAACTAGTAGTCTAAATAAGATGATACGTTAATGATGCTCGCAAGATACAATAAATGTTTCTTTGTAATGTAATTTAAAACAAATAAACAAAACTAGGGTCTAACCTATTGCATCAGATTAGAGTATGTTGATTAGAGATTCAAAATCCTCAGTTTAAAGTTTATGACGTGCAGGGGCGGATCCAGGATTTTCTTTAGGGGGAGGGGGTGCATAATAGGTTGCTTGGATTAACTTGCGAACAAAGAAATATCCGCAACTTAAAGGGAACCTCGACAATTATGCGTCGTAGGTAGCTAGTGGAAATGGTCGTTAATTTCATCTAAAATCTGGTGAGGGTTGAAGTTCTAATAAATGTGCTGAAATTAAAATGGTATAAAAGTATTGATTCATAGTACGTTATAAAAACCATCCCGCCATAAAAAAAGAAGCTGTTCACCATCTATAAAGAAACTATATTTAATATTTTCTGCATAATTTTTGCCTTTGTACTTCTGAGTTAAGTGAGTTAAGCTTCTTTTTGTCAAAAACAAATCGGTGTTGAATCATCTTTTGGGGTCAATTTGTATAGGTCAAACCATTTAGCATGTCGCCTAACTTTGTGGCATTTTTTTTGGTAACAATGATAGTAATGAAGAGTAGGAAATGAGGATAAAGATATATCTTGTATATTCGAAAGAGATATATAAAACATTAAATACTAGTTCTTTTAGGAATGTAAGAAGAAAAACAGAAGAAAGAGATAGAAATACAGAGAAGATATTTAAAACGAGGGTTTTAAGTATTGGCAATAAAGCATTAACTAATGACTGTTTTTTTTTTTTAAATAGTGTTCTAATAAACAGTGTCAACTTTGACAAAATCTCAAAATCTACTTATCCAAATTTTACTTTTCATAACAACGTAACGGATCTTTCCGTTCGATAAATTTTATCGAACGGAATCTTTCCGTTCGTTAAAATAGAGGATTCACAATTTTTGAGAAAAATCTATTTTTCTTTTCCCACTCCCGCCATATCTATTTATTACACGGTCGATATCTACCGCAATATTTCGGTGAATGTTTATAATGGCTAGTCTTGTCAGTCTAGAGTCCTATCAGTTTAGAGCTCTTCGTTAGTATTTCCTCTTCTATTCTTCCTAAAATATTCGAATAGAGACCAAAATCGTCAGAAAAATTTGAACTCTAATAAAGATGCATGTAGGTATTTGCTTCAAGTTGAGTTTATGAGTCAAAATACTCCTTAAAAAACAAATAATTATGCTTTTGTTATTTTTGTATTTGATAGGTATAGATTAGTGATTTAAATTCTCAGAGTTTCAAGCTGGGGTAGATCTCTAATTAATTATTTTTTAATCTTGAGATTTTCAGATATTCAATTCATACGTTTAAATCTGGATACGTCTGTTGAGCACGAAAATAGAAATTTGAAATTCGACTCAGATTTAGCATTAAGTAAGAGAATTGTCCTGTAAAAATTTTGATTTATAAACAGCTAATCGTGGAAATATGATTGGATGACATGTATCAAAATAAGTATAAAAATCCTCGGTTGTATATACAGCAGTTTAGACAATTTTATGGACAAATATATGCAACCCCTATACAAAAACATAACTATATTTTGTGACTGGTTGGTATTGAGGAGGTGAGGAATTTTGAAGTAATATTGTAGTTACATTCCGTTTCCGTGGTTAACTCAAGTTGTGTGAATTTCCACTTTTTTTTAACATTTTATTAGTAAATGTTTGAAAAAAGAAATCGATGCCATTCCACCGATTCAAACTGAGAATTCAGAGACCCATCTTTGTCAGCTAGATAAAAAAAAAAAAAAAAAAAAAAAAAAAAAAAAAAAAAAAAAAAAAAAAAAAAAAAAAAAAAAAAAAACATTTGCCTTCTTTTATAAGCGAATTTTCTAAAATTTATTTTTCTTAAATGATTATTCCGACCTTTGAAGGAGTATTTTGACTCAAAAACTTAGTTTTAAGCATATACTTATACGAACTTTTATTAAAGTTCTTAAGAGTTTGGCCTTTATTTTAATGTTTTAGGATGAACAGGGGAGGAGATATGTCATATAGTGCAGAGATTTTTTTTGGCGGTATGCGACATTAGTGAAATTTAGCAGAGACCACTCAGAGTAGCTAAAACCTTGTTTCAAACTTGTTTGAAAAAAGAAACAGTCTTAATAATTACAAACTTATTAAAAACTCAACTATTAAAAACCAATTACTTTTCAATAACTTTCAATAACAATAACTTTCGTCCCAACCCAAACCAGAGAAAGCGATCCCAACCACAAATTCACCACCACGTCAGGGGTTGCCCCCCTGGTTCTGCCACTGATAACATGAGCTTCTTTACGTAATGACACTCTACTATTTTACAACCGAATAATGAATGCAAAAAATAAATAAACAAAGAATAAAAAGTAAATAAACGAAGAATAAAAAATGGTTGAATTACTGGCAATTACGTAGAGGGATTTTACGTCCAGTATTACGGCAATTACGTCCAGTATTATCTGATCTCTGATAAGTGGATAGGATCCGAAATTTCTCCTCGTCCTGGCGCACGTGAATTTACCTCAAAACTGTTTATTATTGTCATAAAATTTCCTAGTGTTTCCCAGGCAACCCAGTTTTATTAGTGAAATTTATGTAACATGCTTTTAAGAATGTTGACTAATTTCTTGACAGAATCGTACGCAAAGGGAGTGGGGAAAGTTTTGAAACCCCATCCATGCAACTGTGCAGGAGTAAGGGCGGATCTAGATTGAAATCTTTGGGGGGGGGCAAGGTGACTAGGGTGCCAATAATTGCTCAAACTGACATGTTTATTTAAAACAGCGAACCAGAAGTGAAAAAAGAAAAAAACATGGATTGAGGATGCCAGAAAAATCTTGGAGGGGGGTGTCCCTCCCTTGGATCCGTCACTGTGCAGGAGAATCTCTGAGATCTGCTGCCGTACCTCTTAAAATTCCAGGATTTAACGGGTATTATATTATTTATAGAACTCGATAACAATGCCGTATCCAGGGGGAATTATGTGGTTTGACCCTCCCCCCACAAATTTTTTTCTGTCTCGTAAAAACGTAACAAAAATGAACACTGGCAAAGTCTTTATGCTTTCTAATATATTTTTTCGTCCCTCCCCCCACCAAAAAATCTTTTTTTAAAACCCCCTCTGGAAAAAAATCCTAGGTACGGTCTCGCTCGCCTACTTTTTCTTTTGTTTTCTAAGCTAGAAAACAAGTAGAGTAGAGAGAGGAATACTAACAAACAGTCATGTCAAAAGCACAACACTCATATCGTGCTTTGAGTCGTATGAAACGCTCACTTAAGTGTAAGAACAAGAGATATTGCTTGTTTAAATTTCCGCACATAGACCATCTGTTGAGAAAATCCAGTGTTTTATTTTTGCGATAGCCTACATATTTTTGTGTGTTTTGCTCGTGTTGTGCAAGGATGCTGTGTTTTTGAGCAAGTACATTCTATTTTGAATTTATTCAAATTAGTATCGAAAAAATTTTAATATTTAATGACCCTACTATTCTTGTTATAAAATAATTATTGACAAGATCAAATGACTGGTTAAATAATGAAAATACACTGTGTGTTTTCTATGCCTGTTTTTACAGATTTAATCAATATGGTAAGTAATCAACTCAATTTACTTAAATGAACAACTGAATCCATGCTTCAAACTGTACATTCTAGGTTCTTGGGAAGAGATATCTCTATTGTCCAGCAGCCGTGACGATCGGCCATTTGCAAAAGTTCATTCGTCTCAAATACGGTCTAGGACATCGCTACAAGGTTAGTGAAACCCCTTATTATGTCTATTTTCATTGGCTAATCATTTTAGCAGCCTTACAAATCTAGTGTAGACTAGCCATACGTGTACCGTTGGTCCTGTGTAGCATCTATTGCATTAAACCAGTTCTCAGTCATACCCGGGTTGTAAACATCATTGATGCTTAATTTGGGTACACCTGACAGAATTCCGTGGATTCCTTTTATGGTACTTGATGGGCGTCTATACAAATTGATCTTAATGAATTTTACTTTGAGACAATTGTATTTTCTGTCGTACTTGCCAATTTCAAACAGAGATAACAAATTTTTGAACCGCAAATCTGCTCTAACTTTGGTTACTTCACATCTGAAATACGATCAAGCTGTTTCCGCTGTTTTTGTTTTGTTTTTGTTTTTTTCAATCTCTTTAAGTGCGTCCAAACTATCATTATAATTATGTGTTTAATGAACACTATTCTCTCAGAAAAGTTGACTTGAGCGTCTTAAACACATAAAAGAAGTTGACTATGACTGTATATGACCCCCTCTTTACTCTGGCTAAGGCTAAATTGAAAGTCATCTATAGGGTAGAAATTTTTTTTTTGGGGGGGGGCTACAAGTAAAACACTTTAAAAACTCATCAAAAATTTATTTAAATTCATTTGTTACGTTTTTACACGTTTTTTTTTTTACATTTGGGGGGATAGGGGAGTTCAAACCCCCTAACTTTCCTCCCTTTCTTGGATATGGTCTTGTCTTAAGGGGACTCAATGCCTTAGACGGTCGCTCTATGTCATCCTTGTAATTTAATTTGCGTGGCTAAACTATTTAAATTTGATTTGGCAATTTTGATATAACTTGCAGGACTTGAATAAAAGATCCGAATAAACGACAGAAAACTAAAAGCCGGTACCTACTTTCCAGGAATCTTAGAAAAACCATTGAACTTCCCCATTTTGTACTGGAGATAGAGCTATTCGTATTTAATGATCAGATTTTCAGACTTAATTGACCTTGTTTAAAAACCTTTATTAGCGTTATGGAATTACAGCGATGTACCTTATAAACTTTTATTTTATTCATTATAAATGTTTTTAGTTTATTTGGCCAAACTATCTGTAATTCATTGGACAATCTTCCCATTACTTGTACAGCCTGGATGAAGATCTGAATAAACGACAGAAAACTAAAAGCTGCCACCTACTTTCCCAGAATTCTGAGTAAAATCATTTTGCTGCTCTCGTTTTGTGTCGGAGATAAAAACCCGAGATTCGTGCAGAACAAATATAGTCAGGCTTCTTACAGGTGTTGGCGAAAGAGCGAAAGAATATGCATGCCAAAAACATAAAATGAATCCGGAGCTCTAAAGTGGCGTAACATTAACAAAGACGTACAAATAAAACATTCCATAAATAAGAAAATTATCGGAAATAGTCAACAATTTTAAGAGGAGGGAGTTATCTTCAAGAATCCGTAAATATAATCAATAAACAGACATACAAGAAGAGCATAAATAGTGAAAGAGATAAAAAGAAAACAAAGGTTTCTAATGAAGCATTGTAACGGGGTAAAAGACGTGATCATTGACTGTAGACTTGCAAGGTATCTTGAAAATTATAAGGGAGATGCAGTCGAAACGTCTTAAAAAGTACACGAACGTTAAAATCATAACATAGTGAGTGAAAACTGGGCCCACGAGCATTCCAGGCATGCATGCATAGTGGAACACTCTTATAGCGAAATGCGAAATGCCTGTACGTCCTTCCTAGTGTTGGGCAGTATTTAATATCGATTTTGAAATATTGATATAGTGGCTAAAATATCGATATCGATTATCGAAACGTAAATATCGATATTGAAAACGATATTTGAAATTTTTGACTATTATTTTTTTGCTATTTACCAGTGAATGTCTTGCAGAAAAGATCTAAAATAGAAAATTGCTCCGGATTTGGCCGAAAAGAAAAACAGTGATGTATTTAATTCATTGACTCATACATGCTGATGCAGAGAATACATACCTGCATCCATAAGCTGGCATAGCCTCTTCTCAATCTCAAAATACGTTTAGCGAGGGTGGACTTCCCAATGTTGGTGAGGACCTCCAAATGGCTTTATAAATGCGTTTTAGGCTTACAGGCCTTGATCAGATCAAACCCGTCACGATTGTCATATATATATGGATCCATGTATTATCCCCTGGCGATCTTCTCCAAGTTGAGAGTAAAATAGCGAAACATGGCTTTGGCCTTTCTGGCTGCTGAATCTGTATCAATAGATGCAAGTGCCGTGACAGTCCCTGTGATTCAGCCACGATAGAATCAAGCTAGTTTGTTGGCAGTACATAGCAAAGTTTCAGTAGTCAACGCAATGCATCTTTCGCCATCAGCCGAATCTGTAAAGGCTCTAGATTTTCAATAAGGAGTCTCAAGTCCTAAGAAAAACTGTTCCATCGAAATCGTGGAAGTCTTGTAATATGGGTCTCAGAAATATTTATACTAGGTAATTTTGAATTTAATGTCCATGTCCGCCACCAGTGTCCTCTCTTCTGAGTGTTTTCCAAGGCTGATCAGTTGATAAAACGGTTCATGGTGACGACTTTTAAGTAAGGAGCGATTCGGCCCAATAGTAACCAAAACTATAAAAATCTGATTTTGATAACAATATATATATATATATATATATATATATATATATATATATATATATATATATATATATATATATATATATATATATATATATATATATACGTATATATATATATATATATATATATATATATATATATATATATATATATATATATATAATACAATTGGCTTTTTATGCTGGTTCCAAATATATATACTTCATTAAGTTTATTGTACCATCAACAGCTACGAGCCTAAAAAAAATTGCCTGATTTTCGAGAAAGGGGAGAAACAACTTCGAAAAGTCAAGGAATCACAGTAAAAATTGCATCGTCAGATTCAATATGTCATGTGACCCTACTGTAAAGGTTTCAACCTCCCATATGCAAAAATGTGGAGTTTTATGTTTTTTATCAGAAGGAAGATTATGGATGTGAGTTTATTCGTTGTTTTTTTTTCCAGAATGATCTTATCAAAGCTCTAATTCCCTACTAGAGTGACCAAAAATATTGGAGGGCAACTAACACTCCTCCCACGCCCTTGTTCCCATTTGTTATCCAAACAAAATCTTGAGATATCCATTTTGTTCACTTTAGCTGGGAAATCAAACAAGTTTGCCTCTGGAAGGGGTCATATCCAGTTTTCTTTTTCGGGGAGGGATTCAATAGGATTTTTCTTCGGGGAAGGGGTACGAAAAACTTAAAAAACATCATAACTTGTTTATATTCATTTTTGTTACGTTTTTACGAGTCGGGCAGACATTTTTTTTGAGGGGGTTCAAATTCTCACCCTCCCCCACCCTGGAAACAGCCTTGTCTCTGGAGATGACATGACCCCTCCCCCCTCCCACAATCTGGGGGAAGAGCTTTAAGTTATGAATTTTGCCTATTGTTTACGCATAGCGTTTTTTATTTGTTAGGAACCAGATATTTTTTAGGGAGGGGGAATTTTCTGTGGGGGGACTTTCCATGGGTAGAATTTTCTATGGGCAGGGAAGTTTCCGGGGATGGACTTACAAGGGAGAAGTTAAAGTGGGAGAATTTGTCACAACTCTTATTTGAAATTTGTATAGAAATGTTCCGGGGAAATTTTCATGACCCCCCCCCCCTCCGCTGTACCTGGGGGAATGTCTACGGGATTTTGCCTAATGTTTGTATACAGTATTTGTTATTTTTAGGTAAACAGATATTTTGGGGGAGGGAAATTACTCTCTCTTTGCCGATTCAATTTTACATTTAGAGATATTCCGGGCAGGGAAAATTTCAGAGAGGTTAAAATTGCCTGGGGGATTTCTGCATGGGAGGGAGGGATTTCCAGCGTGAAAAATTCTCCGTGAGGAAGCTCTCTGTGGGAGAAATTCTTCATGGCAAAATTTACCGCAGGAGAAATTGTCCATGGGAGAATTTTCCGCGGGATATATACTCCATGGAAGAATTTTCCATGATAGAAGCTTTTCATTTGGAGTATGGAATTTCCAGGAAAATTTCTTGTCGAAGGGTTTTTCCGGCACGATTTGAAAGAAAATTGGGAATTAAATGAAAAACAAGTCTTTTTTCAAATGAAAGTAGGCCTAAGAGAATTTTCTAGGCGAAATTGTCCGCAAGAAAATTTTTGGGTGGAATTTTCAGCAGGGATGGATTTATTGTTGGGGAGGGAGATTTTACTCAGGAGGAACTTTCTATGGAGGATTTTTGTTGGGAGAGCGGGGATTTTCCGCGGAGGAGAGAGGCAGGTTTCCCGGCATTATTTGACAGATATCAGAAATTAAATATAAAAAAAAAATCAACTAGAACTAGGGAGGAACATTACTTAAAACGAAAATAAATTCTACCATATGTGAGGGGAGACACTTCGCTTTATACAGTTAAGTTTCACTTTTTATAAGACATTTTTTCAAAATACTAAAAAAAACGTAGCCTATAACGTATTTGATAGGCATCCCTCTCATATACGGAATTAAATTAAAGAAGAGTTTTTTTCAACTGAAATTAAGGGACAGCATTGAAACATAAAACGAACAGAAATTATTACGTAAATGGGAGGGTTTGTTCCTCCTCAACACCTTGCTCAGTACGCTAAAGATTTTAGTACTTTTGAAAAAAGCTTCTTACTGTCAAACAGTTCGTGGTAACGAACTGTAGTTCGAAGTTTAGTGGTAGCCATCAAAAGTTACTAGCCCAAAAATTACGTATTTATTTGTTGTTGTTTTTTCCCAGGGGTGATCGTATTAAAATAATGGTCCTAGAAGATCGGAAGTGAGTGCGTTCGAACGGAAATTAAAAGTTCTAGTGTCCTTTCAAGTAACCGAAAAGTTTGAAGGGCAAATAGGTCCCCTCCCACGCCCATTTTCCCCAAAGTTATCTGATGAAAATATTGAGATAGCCTTTTTGTTCAGTGCAGTTTTAACATGAAAAAACTATGTCTTTATATGTAAAATGATCCCCCACGATGGTGAGCTTTTCATTAATATTCTATGACTTTTTGGGGGATGTCTCCCCCTTTTTCGAAAATCAAGAAAATTTTCTCAGCCTTAAAACCTTAGATGGATAAGACTAAGCTTATACATTTAAAATCAGCATAAGAAGCCGACTCTTTTGATATATCTATTCGTATCAAAATTCCTTTTTTAGAGTTTCGGTTGCTATTGAGTCGGTCATTCATTACTTACAGTTCGTTACCACGAACTGTTTGATAATTTCTGTTTGTTTTAAGTTTTATTGCTGAACCTTACTTTCAGTTGACCTGAAAGGTAGAAAGGTAGAATTGACTCTCGGGGAAAAACGTTGACATGTTGCTGATTTTGAAAAGCCAAAAGTAGTCAATGAGTTATCTTTCTTTATCCTGAGCCCGAGTAATTTCAAATCTGGATTTGCATGAAATGCTTTTATGAAATCAAAGTTTGTTTTCATTGTTTGATTTTATACTATTCAAAGTTGGAAAACAAGTTGCAAAATATGCTTCAATTATAATTTCCGATTTAACTTTGACAAAGCCAAGATTTAATCTAAATAGAAACTGATCAGAAATATCCAAATCGATATATCGATTATTGAAAGTAAAAATTGTGATTTATTTATATACCATTTAATCAAATTATTGCCCAACACTGGTTCTTCCACTTCATCTCCCAAACACCCGTATATATTTAAGCGATTTTTTATTTATTAATTTTTTTGTAACGAATCAGTTTGTATTTAACCTTAGGAAAAATCTTCAGAAAAATTATTTTTCTTTTTAAGAATAGTCTATTATCTAAAGTCTTTAAATTTCAGGTTGATATACTATGTCATTCTGAGCTTTTGTTACCCGAGTATCATTTATTGGATGTTGCTTATGCAACGTCTTGGACACAGGTAACACATTTCATCACATATATAATCACTTAGTTAAAAAAAGAGCTTTCCAAATTATATATGACCACTAAATATGAAGGTAGTTTACCATCCCTCTTAGCACACGCTAATATTTGACTTTTTCATCTTGATGCTTTTAAGAGTAGTGCTTGAAACGAAGCTATTTTCAGTTCATATGTTTGGAAATACAGTCAATAAATTAAACACTTATAATTTCCATTTATTTATAATTATTATATTCGATAATACTTTCCTGGATGCGCTGGTTAAAAGTTTGAGTAAAAACGAGGGACCGAGAGGTTAGCAGCCTCACTCATATTCACAGTACATTATATATTTTTTCGTTTAAGTCTTAAATAATTTATGGTTTGAATTCTCCCCCTCCCCAACCACATGCTCTGTATGCTGAATTTTTCTTTTCTATCACTATTGTTTGCTACTGTTTATCTTCATTTTAGTTTAGTTTATATCAGACTCCAGTGTGAACAGGAGGTATTGAAAGTGTGAAATCCCATCCATAATTGCGCCCATCTGCAATATTTGTCTTTTATCTTTAATGTCTATCGTCATGCCATTCTTTCTAAAATGTTTGTCTTTTTTTTATTTCTATTGATATTCTACTCGGTTGAGCTTCGGTTTGAGCTGTGGCTGAAGTTTAACTTGCGCTTTGGTAGGAGAGTAGAGACTGGTCGGATCCTAGAAGTGTTCAAAGGGAGTAAAAGTAACTTAGAACGGGGAAGTAAAAAACAATCGGATTTTACAGTTGTAAAACCAATTTACAGGCAAAAGAAATTAGGAGGGGTCAAACTTAGTTATCGCCCACCCCTGAATACAGCCTTGTCCGATTTTTCCATTAGGGTTCAACTTTGTTCTTTACCTAGGCAGGGTTACTGCGCTGCCTATGATTGGCTAAATGAGCTTTTTATTTGCCAAATTTGGGGGGGGCCTTCTCGTGTAAACATCTATAAACATCTAATCTCGCTATTTGCTTTTTTTCTCAAAAGAGTATTGTTTTAGTGTTTAGAGTTTTCTCTATTAAGACATTGAGCCATAAATATTCCTCCGAATGAAAAAGGATAGGGAGAAAATTGTAACTTATCTCATTATTTTTGAATTTAACACGTGGAATTACCCTTGAAGTGATAAGATGTGAAAAAAAAGATACGAGTATAACCGAATAAAACATTAATAATGGAATTACTGATGATAAATTAGAAATAGCAAATTACATGGGTGATTATTTTTCGAAGGTTGGTAGTGATATACAGAATGAAGTGTCTAGAGGCGGTGGTGCCGGCAATCGTAACACACATGCAGGATGGGTTTGAATTTGTACCTTGTATTGGTGAAGAAGTTGAAAAAATTGTTTGTGGCCTATAATCGAATTCTTCTGGTGTAGATGGATTGAACCTAAAGATTTTTATGGCACTTGGTATCTACCAAGTGACATATAGCGATCGCAAGTTCTGTCGGTCTGTCCGTCTGTTTGTCCCGGTTTTTATGGCACTTGGTATTAACCAAGTGACATATAGCAGTCGCCAATTCTGTCGGTCTGTCGGTCTGTCTGTCGGTCTGTCGGTCCCGGTTTTGCTACTTTAGGCACTTCCAGGTGAGCTAGGACGATGAAATTTCGCAAGCGTAGGGACCGGACCAGATTAAATTAGAAATAGTCGTTTTCCCGATTTGACCATCTGGGGGGGAGTGGGGGCCCGGTTAATTCGCAAAAAATAGAAAAAATGAAGTATCTTTAACTTATCAGCGGATGATTGGATCTTAATGAAATTTGATGTTTGGAATGATATTGTGTCTCAAAGCTCTTATTTTAAATCCCGACCGGATCTGATGACATTGGGGGGAGTTGGAGGGGGAAAACCTAAAGTCCCGGTTTTGCTACTTTAGGCACTTCCAGGTAAGCTAGGGCGATGAAATTTGGCAAGCGTATCAGGGACTGGACCAGATTAAATTAGAAATAGTCTTTTTCCCGATTTGACCATCTGGGGGGGGAGTAGGGGCCGGTTAATTCGGAAAAAATAGAAAAAATGAAGTATTTTTAACTTATGAGCGGGTGATTGGATCTTAATGAGATTTGATGTTTGGAATGATATTGTGTCTCAGAGCTCTTATTTTAAATCCCGACTGGGTCTGATGACATTGGGGGGAGTTGGACGGGGGAAACCTAAAATCTTGGAAAACACTTAGAGTAGAGGGATCGGGATGAAACTTGATGGGAAAAATAAGCGCAAGTCCCAGATACATGATTGACATAATCGGAACTGATTTGCTCTCTTTGGGGTAGTTGGGGGGGGGGAGTAATTCTTAAAAATTAGAAAAATGAGGTATTTTCAACTTACGAACGGGTGATCGGATCTCAATGAAATTTGATGTTTAGAAGGATATCGTGTCTTAGAGCTCTTATTTTAAATCCCGACCGGATCTGGTGATGGGGGCGGGGAGTTGGGAGGGGGAAACCTAAAACTTGGAAAACACTTAGAGTGGAGGGATCGGGATGAAACATGGTGGGGAAAATAAACACAAGTTCTAGATAGATGATTGACATAAACAGAACGGATCCACTCTCTTTTGGGTAGTTGGGGGGGGGGGGTAATTCTGAAAAATTAGAAAAAATGAGGTAATTTTAACTTACGAACGGGTGATTGGATCTCCATGAAACTTGATTTTTAGAAGGATATCGTGTCTCAAAGCTCTTATTTTAAATCCTGACCGGATCTGGTTACATTGGGGGAAGTTTGGGGTGGGGAGACCTAAAATGATGGGAAACGCTTAGATTGGAGGGATTGGGATGAAACTTGGTTGGAAAAATAAGCAGAAGTCTTGCATACGTGATTTACAAAATTGGAACGGATCCGCTCAATCGCGGGGGGGGGAATTCTGAAAAATAAGAAAAATGACGTATTTTTAACTTACGAAGGAGTGATCGGATCTTCATGAAACTTCATATTTAGAAGGACCTCGTAACTCCTATATCTTATTTTAAATCTCAACCGGATCAAGCGTAATTGGCGGGGGGGGGCAGTTGGGTGAGACCGGAAATCTTAGAAAATACTTAAAGCGGTGAGATCAGGATGGAACTGGATGGGAAGAATAGAAACCTGTCTAAGATACGTGACTGACATAACTGGACCGGATCTGCTCTCTTTGGTGGAATTGCGGGGGGGGGGGGTAATTTTGAAAATTGAGGTATTTGTAACTTACGAAAGGGTGACCAGATCTTAATGAAATTTGATATTTAGAAGGATCTTGTGCTTAAAGTTCTAATTTCAAATTCCGACCAGATCCTGTGACATTCGGGGGAGTTGGAGGGGGGGAACCGGAATTCTTGGAAAACATGAAAATTGGAGTATTTATATCTTACGAATAGATGATCGGATCGTAATGAAATTTGATTTTTAGAAGGAATTCATGTCTCAGAGCTCTTATTTCAAATTCCGACCAGATCTTTTGACATTGTGGGGATTTGGAGGGGGAAATCTTGGAAAAACACTTGGAGTGAAGGAATCGGGATGAAGCTTGGTGGATAGAATAAACAAATGTCCTTGATACGTGATTGACAGAATCGTACTGGATTCGCTCTCTTTGGGGGAGTTGGGGGGAGGGGTTCAGTGATTTGGCGAGTTCGGTGTTGGGGGGAGGGGTTCAGTGATTTGGCGAGTTCGGTGCTTCTGGACGTACTAGGGCGATGAAAATTGGTAGGCGTGTCAGGGAGCTGCACAATTTGACTTGATAAAGTCGTTTTCCCAGATTCGACCATCTGGGGGGCAAAAGGGAGAGGAAAAATTAGAAAAAATTAGGTATTTATAACTTACGAGTGGGTGATCGGATCTTAATGAATTTTGATATTTAGAAGGACTTTGTGACTCAGAGCTCTTATTTTAAATCTTGACCGGCATTAAACCTCTTATTTTCCTTTTTAAATCAATCTATTGATTCATAGAATTTTGTTAGAGTTCATACCATATGATCTCTTGGCTCTTAGCTCTTCTCGCCTCGTCACAAGTGCCATATGAGCTCTTAGCTATTGTTCTACTTTAGGCACTTCCAGGTAAGCTAGGACGATGAAATTTGGCAGGCGTATCAGGAACCAGACCAGATTAAATTAGAAATTGTCGTTTGCCCGATTTGTCCATCTTGGGGGAGTGGGGGGACGGTTAAATCAGAAAAATTAGAAAAAATAAGGTATTTTTAACTTACGAACGGGTGATCGGATCTTAATGAAATTTGATTTTTGGAAGAATATCGTGTCTCAGAGCTCTTATTTTAAATCCCGACCGGATCCGGTGACATTGCGGGGAGTTGGGGGGGGACATAAAATCTTAGAAAACGCTTAGAGTGGAGGGATCGGGATGAAACTTGGTGGGGAAAATATTCACAAGTCCTAGATACCTGTTTGACATAACCAGAACGGATCTGCTCTCTTTGGGGGAGTTGGGGGGGGGGGGGTTAATTCTCAAAAATTAGAAAAAATGAGGTATTTTTAACTTGTGAAAGAGTAGTCGGATCTTAATGAAATTTGATGTTTGGAAGGATATTGTGTGTCAGAGCCCTTATTTTAAATCCCGACTGGTTCCGGTGGCATTGCGGGGAGTTTGGAGGGGGGTTAAATCTTGGAAAACGCTTATGGTGGAGGAATCAGGATGAAACTTGGTGGGAAAAATAAGCACAAATCCTAGATACGTGATTGACATCACCGGAATGGATCCGCTCATTTTGGGGGAGTGGGGGAAGAGTTAATTCTATAAAATTAGAAACAAATAGGTATTTTTAACTTATGAATGAGTAATCGGATCTTAATGAAACTTCATATTTATAAGGACATCGTAACTCAGATTTCTTATTTTAAATTCCGACCGGATCCAGTGTCATTAGGGGGGAGGGCCGTAAATCTTGGAAAACACTTAAAGCGGATAGATCGGGATTAAACTTGGTGAGAAGAATAAGCACAAGTCCAAGATATGCGACGAAAATAACCAGACCAAATCCGCTTTCTTTGGTGGAGTTGGGGAGGGGAGTAATTCGGAAAAACTAGAGAAAAATGAGGTATTTGTAACTTACGAATGGGTGATAAGATCTTAATGAAATTTGATCTATAGAACGATCTTATGCTTTAGAACTTTCATATTAAATTCCGACCAGATTTGGTGACAACTGGATCTGGAGAGGAAACTGGAGGGGGAAACTGGAAATCTCGTAAAACGCTTATAAATGTCGTAGTTACGTGATTGACGTAACCGGAGTGGATCCGCTTTCTTTGGGGGATTTAGGGGGTGGGGTTCAGTGCTTTTGCGAGTTTGGTGCTTCTGGACGTGCTTGGACGATGAAAATTGGTAAGCGTGTCAGGGAGCTGCACAAATTGACTTGATAAAATCGTTTTCTCCGATTCGACTATCGGGGGGGCTGAAGGGAGAGGAAAAATTAGAAAAATTGAGGTACTTTTAGCTGATGAGTGGGTGATCGGATCTTAATGAATTTTGATATTTAGAAGTACTTCGTGACTCAGAGCTCTTATTTTAAATCCCGACCGGCATTAGCCTCTGATTTTCCTTTTAAAGCAATCTATTGATTCTTAGGATTTTGCCAGAGCTCATACCATATGAGTTGTTGGCTCTTGGCTCTTCCGACCTCGTCACAAGTGCCTTTTGAGCTCATAGTTCTTGTTAAATTTGTGTCGGTATATCTTTTGCCGGAATTGGTTTGTTTAATTAATCTGTCAATTGTTAAATGCCATTTCCCATCAGAACTGAAACGGTCAAAAATCATACCTTTATATAAAGTTGGGGCCCCTCGGACCCCTGTAACTGGCGATCGATTTCGAGTTTACCTCTATTTATTAAAATTTATAAAAAAAAAGTTATTTATAAGTTATTGTATGATTTTTTGGATTCGAGGAAAATACTGTATGATGGACAGTTTGGTTTCAGAAGTAAATATTCCACTAGTCATGCAGTACACCATCTTTAAGTTTTGTTGATAATGCTCTTGAAAATAATCTGGTTCCTTTAACTGTAGATTTTTGTAAGGCCGTTGAATTTAATACTCTTCTAAGTAGACTAAATGGTTTTGGGTTATGTAGTACTTGTGTGAAGTGGTTTTCATCGTACTTGCATGGCCGCACTATAAAAGTTGCTTTATCAGATATATTAAGCAGGGAGTTCGGTGTTAAGTGTGGAGCGCCTCAAGGTTCCGTGCTGGAACCTCTACTTTATCTCATTAATGTTAATTCGCTGGCTTCACATTTTGGAGAGGAGGCGCTGATCTCTTTTGCGGGCGACATTGTGATAACATTTATTGGTAGTTGTTTGGTGGAGGTTGTACATAAGGCTAACTTAGCTCTTGAACGTTTACGCAGTTTTACAGTTGGTAGTTCCCTGGCAGTTAGTGTATCTAAAACAAACTATATTATTTTTAGTAGAACAGGTAGGTGATAATAATTACATATTTATTGGACATTTACCCATTAAACAAGTTTTTGAAATTAAGTAATTGAGGTTTTATTTAGACAATAATATTAGTTGGAAAAAGCAATGTAGTGTTATTGGTGCGAAAATGGCCAGGGGTCTAGGAATTCTGAGACGAATAAAAAAACCTTTCCATTCAAGATTTTAAAAATCATTTATTTTTCCCTTCCTCATCCATATATAGGTTAAGGTTGCGTTCATTGGGCCAGCAATTTTTTTCTAATTATAAAAGGATCTAGATTTTGCAAAATAAAAGCATTCGATTGATTGCGGACATGAAAGAGCAGGTTGAATGCAAAACAATTTTCAACTTTTCCCGGTGTAATGTTTTACATGTTGGTCAGATTCGTGACTACCAAGCATCAATTTTTGAGTTCTAAAGCATGGAATGTATTTGCTCTGAGTGTTTTCATGATTGTTTTTCTATGAATCAGGAGCACCATAGTTAAGATACAAGAAATTCACAACTTTTAAGCCATGAAAAAAAGAAAACAGTCAGATCATCATATGTGGTTCCTAATAATAGTGTTCATGTGTATGTCTTGTTGTTTTTTATATATAAGACAGGCTATGTGGATAATCATGAGTTGTTATGTATATATATTTATTTATAAGATATAAAACACAATAGGAATTTGCAGTACAACTCCTTAGGATTTTCTTTTTGCTGCAATAAATAATTAGTAGATGTTTGAATCGTAAATAAAAATAAAACCTACAGACCTACCTAATTTAACTCGGAGAATTTGAGTAAATTAGATCATAAGGCTTACGAAAAAACGAAGTTTACAAATAATTGTTTATGGTAACTGTTAATTTTGTAGGGATATCATAATATTTGAGTCGAATTAAGTAGTGGCCAGAATAACTGTGGAAATGCATTTGCCTATATTCCGGTGCCAGGGCTATTTCTCTTTCATCTGAAGGTCACTTGTCCAGTCCTTTGATAGTTCTCTTGTTCATATATTATCTACTCCTTCCCCTTAGTGGTCCTATTGATGGAATTGATGGAACCAAGAAACTCAAAACAAGAATTCTATGAATACAAAAGAGTAGAGATATACTACTGCAACTACTACTACTAATAGCTTTCACCGTAGCATCAGGCCGCCTGAGACCAACACAGCTACCCACACTCCTCCTGTATACCAATCTATTGAAAGCCTCCTTCGTTACATCCTCCCAGGAAGTTTCCATTTCTCTGAAATCTTTCTTCTACGACATCCTCCCGCCGCAACCACGGACGACCTGCTCTCCGTTTAGCCCTCGAAGGCTGGCCCAAAAGGACAATCTTTGGAAATCTGTCATCCTTCATTAGTAGAACGTCCCCTAGCTATCACAGCCTTGCTCTCATTATAGCCCAAGAAAACGGAATTAAAGAGCACTTTCTACGGCCTACTGTTTGAAATGCGGTCAGTCAGTCGGGTACCCACAACAATCCGTAGGCAATTCCTCTTGAAAACATCTAGCAAATATTCTTCCGTTTTTCGGAGCGCCCATGCTTCAGAGTCATATTAGATCATTGTCTTCGTTGTAGCTTCCAGAATTCTGATCTTGGTTTGCAGACTTGTTTTCTTATTCTTCCAAACCAAAAACAGTGATAAAAAAACCCTGAGCCTTGGCTGTTCAACTTCACAAAGGAAATAATGCATAAATTGTATAGAAATACAAAAGAAAAAATGTAAAATATGAAATATAGACATAGAAGATGAAACTATTGTGTACCCGACAAATACTAATATTTAAAATTAAAAAAAAAATGCACAATGTACAAATACAACCGTTAAAGCATAGACAATTTGCTTCGTTTACACAGATAATCCAGCCGTTAGTCAACGTGGATTTCCAAAAGGACACCGTCCAGATTCTTCTTCATTTGGTATATACTCTAAAAGAAGAAGTGATTCTCGGACTTTTTTTTATCCTTTCTATCTTGACTGTAATTTACCCTCTAGAACTTAATATTTGAATACTTGCTGTTCACTTTATTTTCCTTGCTATTATCAGATAGATTATTTGGATCATTCTCTGAACCTATCATTACAATCATAATAATTCAGTGGAGTGTACTTAATTATTTAAGTAGACCCGATAGTAACCCCTCCAATAGTTACCCGAAGGACAAATCCTGGGAAAATAAATTGCAACAAATATCAATTCCATATTTAGATAGTATTTAAGCGAGTAATGCGGCGTCATTTATGTACATATGAGCTGATGGGAAGTAGAGGCCATCGTCTGTTTTTCATATATTGGCAGGTTTCAAGCACTTTATTTACTTAAATAAACGTTGCAATTATTCTTTGATTTTAAAACATAATTTATCTGGAATATAATTTGGTTCATTTTTAATGAACTGGGATAGGGCTTTGTTCATGGAGGAAATAATTAGTATTATTATCTGGAAGAAAATATATTAATATGGCTACGACAAGAGATTCTGGAATTATTCCTCAGTCTACTTTAAAAACTTAGATCTTTTTTACAGGGAAGATCGCCAAGAGTGAAGAATTGTTTAGAATTCAATTTGTCCTTTCTCTAGGAGATCGGGATTTTCCTTTTGTTCAGTCCTAGCCTCAACAGACTGTTCCCTCAAACTTAAAACGATGCAAAAAGGAAATCGCTTCCATAAAAAAAAAATCAGAATAATTGGACGAAAGGCATGGGGACCATTGTAGAAAGGAGGTGTTATAAATAGTGTAATAAATGTTACACCTTCGTAGAATCAGAACGTCTGGTTATTTAGTTCAATATCAGCTCTAAAACTAGTTCTCGTATTTGGTTCAATATCTTCAGTTTGATACAACACCAGACAGGAATAAGAGAAAGCTCTGAAAAATAACAACACTTACACTCCAAAATACTGCTTATTTCTCTCTCCATTATACATTTTCCCTATTACCTAATATGCTACTAAAATTATGGTTTTAAATCTGGCGTATTTACTTTGAAACGTGATTATGCTGTTCGTCCTTTTGACATAATGATTTAATAAAACTACTCTGTTTAAGAAACATTTCTAATCAAAAACTCCTAAACAACATAGAAAATCTTACCCATTAAATTATGAATATACATTTAACAAAATCACAAGCTTCTTTGAATGCTAGGGCTTACTGAGCCGTTTCGATGGAAAACGTTAAAACTAAATGCACTGCCTAACATCACTGGTACGCAATATTGAGGAAAAACAGGAACTTTCGGAATGACAATAAAACCAACAGTTAAATGTCAAAATGATTAATGACTAATAATTAAGAAGGTATTGAAAATACGAAATGATTGGGACAAATCTAAATAATGTTAAAATGAAAACATTTATACTAGGAGGTTGTATGTCCATAAATGGAATAGAAGTCACGACCAGGCACGTCTGTGAGATTTGTGTGTCTCGGGAGGGGGGATTGATACAAAATCCAAATTTCAAGGAATCTCAATAATAAATCAGTAAAAGAATATTTGACAATTTTAATAAAGGGAGCCCAGAAATCAAAAAAATATATTGGATTTTTCCAGGGGGGGGGGCAATAGTTTATCTATACATTACAGACTTATTCTTTTTTCTCCGTTCAACTTACATCAGTTTCGATTTCAACTTCCTTTTTTAAGATAGACCCTTTGATAACATTTAGAAGCAAAAAAGAGCTTATGTTTGTTCAATTTTAAATTAATCATTTTATATCTAAGCCATTTTTATATCTCTTGAACCCCTTGAACATTCAGCCTAAATTATTGCATCTTCTTGTCTCTCATTCTTTTTAGAAGAAATACTGGATGATTTGTTAGTATTTGTCCCTTTTCTTAAACACTGAGTTTTAAGACATACTTTATAATACAACTACGGTTTTCTATTAACATTTGATCCATGCACGTTCGCAGGGCTCATACTCTTGTTGTTTTTACGTTGGTTTTTTTTTTACTATTATTATTATTCTGTTATTATTTTAGCAATTCTACTTCTTCGTTAATAGACTCCGTAGTTACTCGAAGATCGCAAAATTTTTATAGCTTTGTCAAGTGAATATTACGACCGTAATAGCTTATAGGATAACCTCGATTAAACAAGGAACTTTACTTAAAGTTAGTTATCTTGCAAAAAGAACTACTTAACTTGCTAGCTTCACATTGTTGACAATGACTATTCTTTACTACCATGAACAGTTTGATTGTCATTGTGGGAAAGATTGTCATTGTGGATAAAAGATAAGCTTTTATTTGATTTAAAGACTGAATAAAAAAGAAATTGTTGAAAAAGAAAATAAAACTTTTGGCTTTTTATAATGATATTCGTACTATAACTAGATAGGTAAAATCGGTTGTCACTTGGCTATGGAATTTGGTAGAGGGGGATCCGCTCAATGAATCATTTAATTTTTTTTAACTTTCATTTCCAGTATTGTATTGAAATTCTGATTCTCTTATTTGTCATTGAAATGCCTGTTAAGAGCTGATAACGTCCTATCAGCCTAACCTAACTAACCTAACCAGCTCCAAAAAAGGAATTGATATAAATGTGCTAAGAATTATGATTGAAATTAGCCGCATTTCACACAATGCCAGCGCTACTTTTCGGATATTTATCTCTGCATCAGCTTACTGTAAGAAATGTGTGTTAAGAATAGAATAAAGTGAATTTAAACAAAATATGTTTATTTTTCTCAAAGTTTTGAAATTTTGTGTGCACGTATAAGCAATATCATACATTCTCTTTTTCTACTGTTATCAGTTTTATCTCCCTGTACTAGAAGACCAGGCTTTGCTTGTGTTGGGAATTGTAGACATAAAAACGATATTCAGTGTAACCCTCCTCCGGAAACGTATAGGCTACCCCTCCGTATCCTTATTTACACAATAAAAACTTTTGTGTAAGTTTTATGGAATTCGTTTTTTTAAACAAAGATACAAAGGGGAAGGTAACTTTCGAACTCTAAGAATAAATTATTCCTTCTAATTGGCATCCCTAGCAATTTTTAATTAATTTAGGGCTTCTGCCGCAATGATGCCAAGATTTTTTTCAGATTTTCTGAATGTTCTTTGTCAAACAATGCCCACAGGGTAAGTTAATAATTCTAACTTTATTTTTCGAATATTTTTAAACTTGAAATACGGTCACTATTCCAATGTGGGGAATATGTCCCAATATAATGTTCCACATTCTATGGTAATACTTTGTTTTATCCTGTATCATTACTTAGACATCGCTATTGCGGTGCCTATGATATTTGTTTCAACTTTCTGTGGCCTGCTTATATCAATACTATTTATTAATCCAAATCGGTGAGCCCACAAACAAATCCATTTAATAAAAAATCATAAATAATATTTAATTAATCTTGTATATTAAAAGTTTAGCACAATAAATTAAATCTTATAGAGTCGAAATCAATTCAAAATTACGAAAAAATGAATAGTGAGATACTCGGGCGTGAGGATTGAGGGAAGTGGAGGGAGGATATGTACAGCAGCATTAGTGGTGAATCTGGCTGAAAAATGTCGAGTGTATACGGCATTTACATTTGCCCACCCGAAAGCTTGTTACGCTATCTACTGTCGTCTGTAGCAGCTCATTACTGACAATTTTAGTAAAAGCAAAACACCATCACTTACATGTATGATTGTTCAATGTGTGTTTATTGGTTATAGTGTATTTCGTAATGTTTTTAAATTCACTTTATATATTTTTTATAATTAATGAATATACGCAACTTACGAATTAACTTACGTAATGAACTTCTATATTCAATTCAATTCAATTCAATTTATTCAAATAAAACTAAAATATAACACCAATAATAATAAAGATCCTGGAAGCGAACTATTCGTACACTTCGTACACTTTTATTACGTATATGAGGGGATTCACTCCCTCGTCAATACCTCGCTCTTTACGCTAAATTTCGAATTTTGTTCCTATTCTTTAAGGATGATTCCTGAATCATAAAGGCCGTTTACTGAGAATAAATAGCTCTTTTGAAATCACTAAAAATATTTTAGCGTAATGAGTGAGCTATTGAGGAGGAGAGGAACCCCCTCATAGACGTAATAGTTTCTGTTAATTTTTAGTTCTAATGTTGCTCCTTACTTTCAGTTTTAAAACTTGTCTTTTTTATTTAATTTCTCGTTGTTTCGTTTTTTTAATAATGCTGTAAAATCCAGCGCCCCCTTCATGGAAATTCGCTTCCCCCGTGATAAATTCCGTCATGGAAAGACCCTTCTACGTAACCCCCTCCTCGGACCCTCCCCATCACAATAAAAAAAACTCTGAAAACGTCTGTATACTTCCCAATAACCAATAGTAGGCCTATATGTACAACAATGGGCAAAGTTCATCACTTGCAGTCCTTCCCCCGGGGACTGTGAGCGATTAAGTCGTCCTCAAAGACATAGTTATTAGATTTTTCGATTATGCTGAACAAAATGGCTATCTCAAAATTTTGATCTGGTGACTTTGGGAAAAAATGAGTGTGGGAGGGGGCCTAGTTGCTCTCCAATTCTTTTGCTCACTTAAAAAGGAAACTAGGGCTTCTAATTTCCGTTAGAATAAGCCCTTTTGTGACATTATAGAACCACTGGGTCGATACAATCACCACTGGCAAAAAAAAAATAATAATAAACATGCATTTGTGATCATTCTTCTGGCAAAAAATACGAAATTCCACATTTTTACAGATAGGAGCTTGAAACCTCTACAGTACGGTTCTCTGATGATGTGATTTTTCTTAAGATTCTATGACCTTTATTCTATGACCCACTTTTTTCGAAAATGAGGCAAATTTTCTCAGGCTCGTAACTATTGATGGGTAAGACTAAACTTGATGAAACTTATATATTAAATCAACATAAAAATCCGATTCTTTTTATGCACTTGTTGGTATCAAAATTCCGTTTTTTAGAGTTTCGGTTACTATTGAGCCAGGTCACTCCTTACTTACAGTTCATTACCACAAACTGTTTGAAAATAGTCTCATTCTTTCTTTCTTTTTTTTCTTTTTTTTAATTTACAGTTACAAGAAGAAGCTCAAAATAACAATACAACACTGAAATCAAATCTGCATGAATAACAGGGATCTTAAATGAATTTACTAAGCTGACAACTGTCTACATCTTTATTAATATAGAAACTCTGCAATAAGTGAAGTAGTATAGAAAAATACAATATTTATTGTTCTGGTCCTTAAGAAAAGAATTGACCTTTCCTGTTCATAGGAATTTATTTTGGTAAGCCGTAATTTTTCGAGGCTCAAGCTCGTACAAAAAAAAAAACACCAAAAAAATTAGTGAATATTTTGGATGGTATATTTGTCGATGTTGGATTGTGTTAAAGAAATGATCATAATCCTGAAATATAATAGAAAGAATAGAGAATAGGGCCCGTGTCCCTTCTCCTGACACGACACTACTCCCCTTAATACTTTTTTGGTTTTAAATTAAGAAATTGATGCTATAAAATGGTACATCCATAAAAAGCTAACGATTTATCTTTTCAGGAGGAGCCATTGCGACTATTTTATCGGATTTATCAAATCAAATGTCATTATGAAATTCCAGAGCCTTCTCCGCCCGTCGTCGAATGCCAGGAAGATAAAGCTGTTGAAACAAGTGAAGAGGAAAGTGCTAAAATTAGTGAGGAAACTCCTATCAGACTGTTCTCCACTGATGCTAATTGGGGAGAAACACGTGGCGCCAAGCAACACGCGCCGGAAACTTGTAACACGGCGGACTTGAAGAGAGACGTGAATAGCGTGTCAAAGAAAAAACGTCTAAATGAAACTAGTCAAAGTGAAAGGCTAAAATTGGTTGCTAAAGTAAAATCAGAAAAACTCAATGGACATTGTGAACTGAAAACGAAAAGAAATCCTCAGTTATTTAATAGTTGCAATAGTTTCAAGCTAATTATGTCTCCATCTGAAAAGGATGGTCAAAAAGAGTCCAACCATAATAATTTGAATTTGGCCTCTGCAGTGAAACCTGGGTTGAAATTTGAGAAAAGAAATGGAGAACTAGATAAGATAGAAAATGACCTAAAACCTTCGAGATCTGATCATTTGTTTTTACCCCCTCTTGCGAAGATTGACACTAAAGCATCGGGCAAATTCCGTGTTGAATCAAAGAATAACAGCCTAAGAAGAAAAATAAAAAAGAACTGTGGACCTGATCATACTGATTCTAGGGGTCTATTTGACCCAAAGCGAACAGTATCGAATACAATAGAAACAGCAAAGAAGCAAATTGGATCAACAGAAACAGAAAATAGTTGTGAAAAAGAAGTTGATAAAAGAACACCAGAATTAAATGTAAGGGACCGTTGTATTTCAACACAGTTTCTGGATATAAACTCAGAAAATACCCGCAAAAAATCAGACATTCTTTCTGACACACTTCTGGATGAAATTAAAGACAGAGCCCTCTCGAAAGGTTCTTCTGTCAAAGACTTGTCGATCTCAGCTACAGAAGATACCATCGCATATGAACTGCCTTCTCTTGTATGTGAGAGGTCTAGTATTGAATTAGTATCAACAGTTCAAAAAAATGTCTCCCCAACGCCTTGTCAGAAAGGTATTGATAGTGATGATTTTACTGGCTCGAGAAATAGCATATATGAGAGTGAGCCTTCATCAAAGAAAAGGAAAGTCTCTAATGGTGGACCGACTAGGACAATGCCAAATCTAATTGCAATATCTGAAATGCCTACTCCACTCGTTGTACGGAGTGTACAAACTCTTGCTGGTAGTAGAAAACCAGATGTTAGAATTGTTGAAGCTGTTAGGAACAATGAACCAGAGAAATTGTCACTGAAAGATGGAGTCAACTCTCCTCAATCATCGGCAGTGATACTTGACTTGTCAGAAAAAACATCATCTGCAAAAAGTTTGAGTTGCAATGTTCCCGAAAAGAAAACATCTCGATCTACAACATTTATGCCCAATCTTCCAAAAATACCTGCTGTTAAAATACAAATAAAAGAGAGAGGAATTACCCCAAAATCAACCTGTATGAACCCAGTTAACAAAGAGTCATATCAACATGAACAAGCTTCTTTACTTCCCCGTGGTAATGCTCCTGTGCAATCATTCAATACCATGAGCAACCCTCATCCGAATTCAGTTCAGAATCACATGCTCCAATCTATGGCACTTGCACAAACGCAACACATGCAGCAGTTGCAAGCTGCCATGTACGCAGCTTCTGCTGCTAAACAGGCTAGTGGTGCAACATCACCTTTAGTAAACCCTGTTGAGTTTGAACGAGTACGAAATATCTTGACATGGAATGCTCTTGCTCATATACAGGGCCACAGGCCTCCCACTACATCCCTTAAAGAAAGCCCTAGATTTTCTTCAAGACTTTCCTGTGATAGATCAGAAGATTTTGTCACTTCGCAAACATCAAATGTGATAAAACCGAAAATTAAATATAACCAGTCAAGCAGTGATTCAGTCAGAGGGAACATGCATCAGTTTATTGAGTTGCAACAAAATGCAAGATTTACATCAACGTCAAATCCGAGATTGAGTTTAAATTCTAGTGTTCGAGAAATCCCTAACCCCTCTCTCTTGCAACAAAGACGACTAACGCAACTATTAAATGTAAATATTCCTGAAAACACTATTGCAGGTAGAACGTCTGATATTCCTAGTCCGAAAAGAGTCATGGAGAACAAACTTGCCGCAAACAAAGAGCTAACTGTTAGTATTGTCAGCTCTGGAGATAAATCGAGAAAAAGTTAAGAGACTGAAAATTATGGCACTGAGTTTTGATTTCTTTTGCTGGTTTTATTCTGATTTTGTTTGCGAATGATATTTTTTGCTTTGATCTAAAATTGAGTCTACTGTTTCGGTTGGATAAAGTAAAATATATGTTACTTTTATTATTATTCTACTCTCGTTGTCTTTCTTTTTTAACCGTACTTAAAAGCTGTAGGTTGCATTATTATAAGGTTGAGCTAAATCCTTTTTTACTGTTAGTAATTCTTGTCTGAAAATATTTGTTTTTATATTTCTGTACCGAAATTTCTGCTCATTTTGTGCCTGCTAAGTGTGTTAAGAATGTCAGCTAGAGTAATATCTGGCTCTCGGTCTTGGATTTCATTGGATTTCAATTTTTCAGGTTAAATTGTATTGCTAAACAAAAACAATTTTAGGACTATATTTGACCTTGACGTAGAGCAGCCACGAGAGTGCCAGTCGGCTGAGTATTTGGTTCTGCCCTTGGAAGTTCAAAAATGTGAGCAAATTGGGACCTATTTGAATCAGGGCCATACCCAGTTGTTGCTGCTTTTAGGGAAGGGAATGAATTTTGATTTGGTGAAAAGGTCACCAAAATAATTTGGTTTGGGGAGGAGTGGGATGGTGTCGTTAAGCGTCTCATCTGCATTCTTGAAACCAATTCGCGAGTCAAAAGAATATTTTCTTGTTTTTTAAGAGAAATAGTCTTTTCCCTACTGTTTTTACTACCAATTTACGTTACGAGCTGTAGAAATTTTTTTTAAGGGGGGGGGGGTAGTTCAAGCTCTTACCCCCTACCTGGCTACATCCTTCATTGCTATGTTTGGCAGTAGCTCCCTGTCGCCTCATCAACTGACGCCACTGCCCACCCCCTCAACCTATCAGGCCTACTCGCAGGTATATGCTTCCTAGGGATAAGTTTGAAAACGAACCAGCGGAAACAAGTACGAAAATTATGTTAAAAATACAAAAAGTCATGAGAGAAATATATCAATATATCATTTATAAATTTTCTTTTACTATGTGATTTGTTTTTGCTCCGAGAGAGTGAAAGTTAATCCTTTTCTCTAACACCAAAAGTAAATTTCCAAAAATGAAGAAAATACGTAATTTGTGACTAATGGAAGAATGGACGAAGCAAATTGGCTTAAAAGATTTCTTACTTTTTCCGCGACCCACTATGCTCAACCTCGTATTTGACTGGACCCGCTTGTTTCAGGACTTTAAATACCCTCTTCAAGAGACGCTGAATTTGTTGCTGCCTAAAGTAGCAGTACTTCTTCACCAGCCATGAATTACTTTAGTTTTTCCTTTCCTTCGTACCAGCACTTTCTTGTATCAGCTGTTAACAGTTTCGTTGTGTATGCAGTTCGGTGAAACTCGGCTAACTTTTTCCTTCAGTCAATGACGTGCTTCACCAATTCTTTAGAAGTTTCAATACCCAAGAGCCAACTCCGAACACCCAAGGATTTTTACCAAAAAGTAATTCTAACATGGAGAATCTCGCACTTGAGTGAACCGTCTTCCTACATTTGAAAAGGCATAATCGTGGTTCCCTTTGAACAAATCTACTGGCATGGTAATCGGTGTTCCATTACGTCGCTCTGTCATTCTGTTCGCTTCTGGGTGATAAACGGATGTCTTGATGGGAGAAATCGCACGAGCTGTATAAGGCTTCGTGCAGCGGAAAGATTTTGTCCTAAATCTGTGAGGATCTCATGAGGTTTACCATATCTACTAATATACTTGACCAATTGATCATTAATGTTTCTGGCAGTAACTGTCTGGAAAAAATTTATTGTGCTGTACGGATTACGGATTACTGCACGGATGGGGACTTTCGGAACTGCGGAGCTTGAAGGTAAGTTGGCAAGCTTCATAGGATCTGTAGAACGGAGCAGTTTCTGAAGTACTTTGTTGTAAGAAGTCTCGAGAAACATGGTCGAGAGAGAGAGAGACTCCAAAATGACCACTTGGTGGAGAAGAATGTCGTAACTCAAGGATCATAAAGCGAAATATCTGAGGCACCAAGAGCTAAAAAGTCGGTTCTTTTACATTGACTATCCTGTAGTAGAACCGTGCTTCAATATCTGCTTTGTTCTGCTAACCTTATGTACTTCTTCTTTATTATTAATAAGTCGACAAAACGAAATAATGAATTCTTTTAGCCTATCTACTTCTCACATTTGACACTAAAATTACTGGAGGCATCATTATTTACAGTGGCCTTATCTGAACTCCTACTGGAGCGCCCATTTTTGACGATTTTGTATAGTTACCAGAATAATTTTGAAATTTAGCTATAGAGGGGTCCATTCTCTCATTCGACATGTTATCACTTTTGTTTTAGTTGTCACTAGTCTAATCCATTCATAACATATGTCCGCAAAGGTTACAGCTCAATTGACTACTGATCATTTATAGTTGACTGTATAAACAACAGAAGTTGAAAAAACATTTCATAGTGTTCATCGAGAAAAATATTTGGTTTACCCATAAAAACCTATCTAGAGATAATTAATACATCTTATGGATGCACCCAATGACCATGTATAATTCTGACTTGCTAAATTTTAACTATGCGTAGTCTTACGCAATGTTTTGTAATCTAAGTAATTAAGCTAAGGATTTACGGTAAATTGCCTATAAGAGCAGAATATATTTTATGGTTATGTTTACGTCATTTTAATATGACATACAAATCTCCTTAAATATAAAAAGAGTGTTTACAATAGCTCTGATCGACTAAAATGTACTCCACGAGATGCCTCAATGAAAGAATCGTAACCTAAGACAATCTTGTCATAAAGGATAAACAAGATATGAAAACAAAATATCCCTTTAAAATTTGTTGAAAGTTTAAATTTAATAGCCTTAGAAATTCGTGATGACTAACTGATAGCCTATGCCTTTTTGAGAATTTGGATATACATTGTAGATTTTAATCAATATTCCGCTCAAAATGCTCTGAAACTTTAACCTGAGTATACAGTGTCTTGATTTATTTTAAATCCCCCCCCAAGCTGCGACGATATAAAATTTGGAGATGGGGGACGCAGTCATCCTCGGCGGTGGCGTGCCGCCGAAAACTGATTGACGGTGTGACGTCAGTTGATCAGCATTCGTTTTATTTGTAGAATTTCTAGCTTGTTTTTTAAAAGTTTTGAAATCTAAATTTGTTATCATTTCTTTTCGAAATTTCTTTTATGCAAGAGTTCTTGGGGTTGATGATGTCTTTTCAATTTTTTTTTTTTTTTTTTTACCATGACCGAGTCTCAGACAAAATGAGGATGAGACGTCCATTTTAATTTCTGCTAAACATTCTTTTAACCAAAATGATAGGCAGTTAGACCTAGAACTGCGTAAAAATTAAATTAATTAGAAAAAATACGGATCTAGTCCAAATTTGTTTGTAAAGTTATATATTTTTTATCTTACTTAGGTATATTTCATTAGACTTGAGCTTCAGAGCAACAGGTTCTACTTAGATGAAAAATATCAGGTCGGCGCTATATCGTAAAGGTACTACTTTTAATTTAAGCTTAATTAACCTCTAAAAATCAAAATAAAATGAATTTAATTTCACTATATCTTGCGCAGGAAATTTCAAAGGAATCTGATGTGTATATCTTACACCATATATGGATATCCTGGTCTTGCCAGGGGCGGATCTAGAGCAAAATCCCGGGGAAGGCCAAATGTGACAGGGGCTCCAATGAGCAAAATTTTGGGGATGGGGGGATGTGACAAACGTGCCATTAATTGACCAAATTGACAAATTTGTTATAAAAAAGAATAAAAAAAAAGAAAAAAGCACCATTAGAGGGCACCAGAAAAAATATTGAGAGGGGTCCCCCTTCCCCATCTCCCACCCCCTGGATCTGCCAGTGTGTCTTGCAACCTGCATTCACTTCTTTGACTACCATATAACCATTTTTCATTCGCTTAGGTCCTTTCCCTTCGTTGCAATACTTAGAAAAAACTTTATACTCTACCAGTGTTTTTCCTTCAATGACATCGCAACGAAAACTAAAAGTAAAGAGTAAGGCATTATACTTTACAGTTCCTACTGTCGGTGGTGATTTCTGTTCCATGCTCTTTAGCCTGGAAGTGCAAAAAGGGTTGGTAGCCAGCCATCCTTTGCTTTCGCACTCCTTCCCTATCTACCTTCCCCAGTTTTCTTCCGGTACCCATTCAGAGCTGGGCTAACTCTGGTTAAGCATGCTGAATCACACCAATGACCACCGTTCCAAATCAAATTACCAGCAACACCAGGATTCGAACCCTTGCCCTCACGGACAAAGGATTTCAAGTCTAGCGTGCTAACCACTCGGCTAGGATGGCTCAAAATTTTACGAAACCACCTTCTTGAATTTCAGAGCTCCGGTTCAAAGAAGCAAGAATTACGATATCTCGAAATCAGTACTCTGTAAACCGGTTTCTTTCGCTAGTTTCTTTCAACTTAGCGTGAGAAAAGACAAAGAGAAGTGACAGAATTAATGGGAAATATATAATTTAGGCTATATATTTGCACATTAGGGGAGTGTGGGTAAAATATTTGGACAGTGTGAATTCAGAAAACAATTCTTACTTCATAATATCAGAATAATTGTCGCTGACACATTTTGCATGCAGACCCGCTGTACTTTACCCCCGCCCCCCTAATATGCAAATATGTGGCTTAAATTTGTTTCTAAAGTATTATACTTTTATCTTACTTAGGTATATTTTATTAGGATTAACCTAACTTCACTTCTTGAATTGTTGGGGGTATATCATACAGGTATCTATATTTATTCCAACAACGAAAATTGGCTGTCATATTTTATAATCAGACCTTATAAAAGTTTTTAAAAATTAAAAGGGTTAATTAAAAAAGATTTTATGAATTATATACAGAACTTCAAAATTAAAACGCAGAGGTATTACCCAAGACCAATAGCAGGATGTGATCCCTAAAAATTTTCTTCTAAATTATTATAAATTGTGTACTCTATAGAAAACATAGCAAATATATAAAATATGCATTTTAAAAAATAATAATAAAATCTGTATTCAGATCCTCAACTTTCCAGTTAACCTGACTATTACATCCATAGTAGTCTTAATAAAAACTACAGCGGTGAAAATAAGAAAAAAAAGCATAATAAACAAGTAAATACCGCCACGAGATTTCAAATATAACACTTTCAACATAATACAATTACTAAACCTTAGTCCGTGGCCTAATAGCTCCTTTTAACTTATCAACCAAAGGTTTTATAAGAATTAATTCAGTCACCCTAACTTTCATTTTTCCAAGTTTTTTTTATAATTAGCAGAGAAAGCTGTAATTTTCCGGAACTGTCAAGACCTCCTGCTAGTTAGTACCTAAATGTTGTGATTATAATACCAAACATATTTTTTCACTATTATTAGTTCTCCGACAATAACAAAATGAAAAGCCCAAGTTAACTGTTTTTAAGCAGGACTCCAATGGGTTTAAATTTCCTCCCAAAACAGATTTATGTTAATGCAAATTTAAATAAACTGAACACATTCAACATTTAGAGATTCTTGCAACATGGACAAAACTACATACATATAACTTGCTCCAATAGTAATTGAAACTAAAGAATAAAATAGGGACGACATTAATTATATTAAAAGAATCTCCTAGCTACGGTAATTCCAAATAGATAAATTAAACAAAACAAAAATTTCAACTGAAAGTAAAGAGCAACATTGAAACTTAAAACGAACATACATTTTGACGTATATGAGAGGGTTACCCCTCCAGAATGCATCGCTCTTTACGTTAAACTTTTGTTGAATTTAGTTCCAATTACTTATGAATGACTCCTAAAGGACAAGGGCCATTTACTTAGAATAATAAGCTTTCTTGGAAGTTCTAAAAATACTTTAGCGTAAAGAGCAAGGTATTGAGGAGTGGGCAACCCCCTAACATACATAATAACTTCTGTTCATTTAAGTTTAAATGTTGCTCCTTACTTCCAGCTGAAAACTTGTTTTTTTTTCTGATTGCTTTTTAAATACTGTCGGGAAATCTGGCACCTTGGAAAATTTCCTTCGCCCACAAAATTCCTCCCAGAAAAGATCCTCCAATTGAACCAACCCTCCCTTCGGAAAAATATATGCATATTTCATATTGGTGTTTACACCAATACTACATGTAAACAATGGGCAAAGTTCATAGCTCGCAGCCCTTCCCATGAGGACTGTGAGGGGTTAAATCATTGTCAAATACATAGTTCTTAGATCTTTCGACTCTTTTGAGTCGAAAGATCCACACTTCTGTATATATAACCTTGAAACCTCTACAGCAAGGTTCTTTATTATGCTGAGTCTGATGGTGTATTTTTATTGAGATACCTTGAGGTTTTGGGGGTGTTTTCCCCTCTTTTGAAAGTTTGGTGAATTTTCTCAAGCTCTGTTTGTTGCTATCGAAACAGTTTTATTTCAGAATTCCTTATGATATTTTTCTCCCGCCAAGATGAAAATATATACAAGATTAGTCTTATGCTTAGTATTGTCGAACCATGTATAGTATGTATGTTTATATACCCGTATATAATATTAAAGTATTAATGAAAATTCAAGTAGTGTGGATATAAAACTTCAAAACCATGCAAGCACACAATTAACTATTTATTATACCACCAGTGGATCCAGGGGGCTGGGGGGGCTGTTCATCCCAAGATTTTTTTTGGGTACTCTCTTTCCTTGTTTTTCACTCATTTTTAGATTAAACTTGTCAATTTGGTCAATTATTAGCACTTTTGTCACGTCCCCCTCCCAAAGAAAAATTTTGTTCATTGGTACCCTTGTCACATTGGGCCCCTCTTAAGAATTTGCTCTAGATCCGTCCCTGTATTATATTGTTTTGGGACTAAAAAAAAGGACGGCTGTTGATTGACATATCAAATCGAAGTTCATTGAGTTTAGATCATCTTACTGTGATCTCAATAGAGAAGATAAACCATTCCCGGAACTAATTATGACTAATTCTAGCTCATATATTTTTCAGGCGAACATAGTGATTTTTTATAGAAAATTGTAAATGATATGCAAAATATTTGCAATAAGGATCTTAAAACTTCACACAGCAAAGGTTAATGATTAGCATGTGCTTTAAGAGCCTTTAGAGGGCATGGGAGGCCCTGAAGTGACTGAAATAGAAAAACTACGCATTTATGTTATAGACAATACTACGTTATAACTACTGCTAATTTGAGACAATCAGAAATTTGTGGAATGTTCTCGTTGGCCAAAAAATCCTAATTGGCTCAAAACATCGCCAAGTTTATCTGTGTATTAGCTGGTCTAAATTTGAAGATATGCGTTATGCCTTTCATATACAGATAGTCTTTGACCAAGGTTAGGTGATACAAAATTGACGTTCTTTGGATAAAACAAATAACAGGTATTGGTTAATTTTGATACTACTTGGTGTCATTTTATTAAAGTCACTTAATATGCACATATTAAAATGGGATCCCTTTGACCCTGGGATCCTGGAAAAGGGGCCACTGAACCCATGCGTTAAAATACCCCAGGTGAGTTTACCAACTTTTTTGTCCATGAGTGTATCCCCTGATCATCCAAAAATGTGTCATGTTTAGCTAGAATGTGAAACGCCTTGAAATTTCGAAAACTAGAGGCAATTGTTTTATTACCGGTTGTATTATTGACTAAAAGATGTTTTATAAACTTCTGTTAAAGCGGCAAGTTAACATCAAATATAATGAAAACGAAAAAAAAATTACATAGAACATTCGTACAAAATGACTGATGCATGAAAATCATGTAAACATGTAGATTCCTTACTTTGGAAAAAAAAACTCTTTACTTAAGAAGTCTCTGGTAAAAGCTGGATGTTCAGAAAAAAAAAAACAAAGACCGAGGAAAAGCACTACTTTGGTGAAAAGTGACATAATTTTACCAAAATATATATCCAGCTGGGAAATCTTTACTTTAATTTCGTTAATTTACAAAATGTGTCCCTTTTTTGCCCCAAATTTCTAAAGTCGTTTTTTCCCTCTTATGTCATTGTGCCCCGGCATATAGGAGTCTGTCTTTTTTTTACATAAAATGTGTCTAGTTGGCGACTTTGGTCGCAGGCTGGTACTGAACCCAGAGACGTTTCTTGAAAATAAATTTTAAGCAAATACAGAAGAGAGAATAATTAGGACTTTTTTTCCAAGACAGTAAATGAACAAAACCTGTTTGGATATTTTGTCCTTATATCTAAGGGCAGTCATAAACAAAAAAAAAAATAATAGAAAATAACACAAAAACGCTTACAAAAAATCCTGGTTAAAAATCCATTTTCGGCCCTTAGATATAAAGGTCGAAATATTCAAACAGGTTTTGTTATTCACTGTCTTGGAAAAAAAGTCCCCATTATTCTTTCTTCGGCATTTGTAGTATGGAAAGGCAATGTGTTCTTCGTCATTATTTAAATTTTAGGCACCTTTCAGGTTTTGCTAAATAAATTCTTCCAACCACTTAGTCACTTGCATACCAGCATCTGAAATAACTAGACTGTTAGAAATACTTCCCGCCCAAGTTCGTCACCGCTTCATGCTTCACATCCTTTAAAACAAGGCATTCCTGGTAAAAATAACCTTGGCTCATCCTCTATTTTCTAATAAGAAGCTCTCCTACATTTTGATCGTGCTTACTAGCTTATGTGTCAAGCGCTGTTGTCAACTAGGGGATATGGGGATTCACCCCTAACCCCTAGATTTCGATAGAATTAATTTTTTGGTATTTTACTGGAAAAAAATTAAAACAAGATTCCCTCACCCTAGATTTTTGGAAACACATTCTTACCCCCTTGTATTTTCGTGAATTGAGGTCGTAGGTTCAGAGGATTGTTTTGCATCTTGGGCGTGTGTAAATTCCAGCGAAAAGGAGAAATATTTGCCTAAAAATGATTAACATTGATTCTAAATGGGGAATTCTAAAGGCAATCAACCTCTGGGTACGTGCCAGAAGGTGGTCATTTTTGTTATATTATCAGCTTGCAAACTTTTATAGTGAAAGGAAAAGGGAAAAAGTTTTAAACAATACGGCATTTGTTTTTATGTATTACTGAGTGGTTTAAAAAATGGCTATCAAATAAATATCCGACTTCTCATTTACAGTCATTACTGCAACCAGTCACGAGTGGAGAATATTATAAGATGCTTACGGGTTTTCCTGAATATCCTTCGTTGCAGTTTTTAGATAATTCAATTCTCTGCTTCTAGAAAATTTTTGTGATATTTTACCTGACTTGGTCCTTGGACTTAATTTTTAGGCCTGAAATAAATAAAAAGAGACTCTAACAACAGGTGACTCGGGAAAAAACGCAGGTCATATCGATGAAACCTCTGTGATCTCTAAGTTTTGAACTTAAACCTTGTCTTCATCATCCGTGTGTGTGCCTGTAATTTACTATAGAAGAACAAATTTCGCCAAGCACAACAAATAGATTTAAACGGACATCAACTATGCAAACTGATTCCAAGAATTAAATACGATTTCAGAACGTTATGGATATGCTGAAAACGTCACATAACCAATAATTTTCGCACTGTACAAGAAAGTAATTGGGTGAATGAATTAATATTTTTCTTACAATAAGAGATATTACAAAAAGATATCTCGGGTACTTCGTGAGATTCATCATAATTAGGAAAAAGAGGTACTTCAAATCACTTGAAAAAAAAAGCATCACTTCCATTGATATTTCACAGGAAACAATTACTTCTGAATAATTATATTTACAAATTAATAACTTTTAAGCACGAGCACATTTTCGGCTACATTTACACCTGGCGGTGCATGGCAGATTTGCTGTCAAACATTTGCACTTTTGAACGCAACCTTCACATAATATACAAATAGAATATTTTATTGAGCGTGTCCACTAAAGGGTACGGTAAAATACTGAGCGTAGTAGTACTTAAAACGGGGGGACTTCCTATCCTTGACTGTTGTACATTTTATATTTCTCCACCTTCTACGTGATTTTTCTCAGGACCCAGAATATAAATAATAGCTTATGCAAGCTGTTAATGTGGGATTTCTTGTCTTGATGCATGTTTAATCTTGCACTAAAGTAAACAAATATCTTCTTTATATCACACGCAGAATTTTCCGATGAGTGGTGTAATTAAATAGCATTTAATATTTAATCACAGGCAGTGCAATAGTGCTGCCTAAGCAAAGAGCGATGTGAGCACAACTTATTATTATTTTTTTAGAACAGGGCTGTTTAAATAGAAGGAGTTGTCGTAGAAACTTCAAAAGGAGCTCATTCGCTTGGAAATGGCCATTTTGTTCAGCGTATTTGAAAGGTCCAGTAATTATGTATTGGAAAATTACACTCTTCCCCCACAGCTCTCAGGGCAAGGGTTGTAAGTAACTCCACGGGGCATATATGGCTTTTGTGGACAGGATGGTCGTAAAAACTTCGGACGGGGCTAATTGGATTCTAAATCAGAAGTTATAGTGCCCTTTTCAATAGTTGAAAGTGGTTGGGTGGGTCCTATCCAGGCCAATCATTCCCCTAAACACGTACGATGGAAATTATGAAAGAACCATTTTTTTAATGAACCATTATTTGAAAGGTTTAGTAATGATATGCTTTGTGATAAAATTCCCCCACGGCCCTCGGGGCAAGGGCTATTAGCTATACAAGTTGTCCATTATTAACATTTAAAGGTTTTCTGGAAAGATTGGTCATATAAACGTCGAAGAAGGCTTATTCAGTGTAAAATCGAAAGTTCTAGCTCCCTTTTTAAGAGTCTAAAGGGATTTGATGGCAACCAGCCCCCTCCCCTCCGTGAAACTACATTTTAAGACCACACTCGCTATAAATGACGTATGAAGCAATATATATATATATATATATATATATATATATATATATATATATATATATATATATATATATATATATATATATATATATATATATATAATATAACAGAATAGCCATATACAATCAACCATAAAGAATAATCCATGGACAGGCAGTCGTGTCGTCTTCAGTGCTGAGAATAAACAAAGACGAAAGCAAAAACAAAATCTAACCTTTTGAAGTAAACCTCACGTGAAGAGAAAGAGAGTTTACTTCAATAAGGTTAGATTTTATTTTTGTTTTCGTTTCTTATCTTTTGTGAGCATTGAAGACGACGACACTATCATTGTTTTTTATGGCACTTGGTATTAACCAAGTGACATATAGCAATCGCAAATTCTGTCGTTCTTTCGGTCGGTCTGTCTGTCTTTCTGTCCCGGTTTTGCTACTTCAGGCACTTCCAGGCAAGCTAGGACGATGAAACTTGGCATGTATATCAGGAATCAGACAAGATTAAATTAGAAATAGTCGTTTTCCCGATTTGACCATCTGGGGGGGGGGGAGGAGTTGGGGGCCGGTTAATTCGGAGAAAATAGAAAAAACGAAGTATTTTTAACTTATGAACGGGTGATCGGATCGTAATGAAATTTCATGTTTGGAAGTATATCGTGTCTCAGAGCTCTTGATTTAAATCCCAACCAGATCCGGTGACATTGGGGGAGTTTGAGGGGGGAACCTAAAGTCTTGGAGAACGCTTAGAGTGGAAGGATCGGGATGTAACTTGGTGGAAAAAATAAGCAGAAGTCCTAGATACGTTATTGACATAAGCGGATCGGATCTGCTCTATTTGGGGGAGTTGGGGGGGGGGGGTTAATTCTAAAAAATTTGAAAAAATGAGGCATTTTTAACTTACGAAGGAGTGGTCGAATCTTAATGAAATTTAAAGTTTGGAAGAATATCGTGTCTCAAAGCTCTTATTTTAATTCCCGACTCGATCCAGTGACATTGGGGGGAATTGAAAGGGAGAGCCTAAAATCTTAGAAATCACTTAGGGTGGAGGGAGTGGGATGAAACTTGGTGAGAAAAATAAGCACAAGTCCTAGGTATGTGATAAACAAAGACGAAAGCAAAAACAAAATCTAACCTTTTGAAGTAAACCTCACGTGAAGAGAAAGAGAGTTTACTTCAATAAGGTTAGATTTTATTTTTGTTTTCGTTTCTTATCTTTTGTGAGCATTGAAGACGACGACACTATCATTGTTTTTTATGGCACTTGGTATTAACCAAGTGACATATAGCAATCGCAAATTCTGTCGTTCTTTCGGTCGGTCTGTCTGTCTTTCTGTCCCGGTTTTGCTACTTCAGGCACTTCCAGGCAAGCTAGGACGATGAAACTTGGCATGTATATCAGGAATCAGACAAGATTAAATTAGAAATAGTCGTTTTCCCGATTTGACCATCTGGGGGGGGGAGGAGTGGGGGGCCAGTTAATTCGGAGAAAATAGAAAAAATGAAGTATTTTTAACTTATGAACGGGTGATCGGATCGTAATGAAATTTCATGCTTGGAAGTATATCGTGTCTCAGAGCTCTTGATTTAAATCCCAACCAGATCCGGTGACATTGGGGGAGTTTGAGGGGGGAACCTAAAGTCTTGGAGAACGCTTAGAGTGGAAGGATCGGGATGTAACTTGGTGGAAAAAATAAGCAGAAGTCCTAGATACGTTATTGACATAAGCGGATCGGATCTGCTCTATTTGGGGGAGTTGGGGGGGGGGGGTTAATTCTAAAAAATTTGAAAAAATGAGGCATTTTTAACTTACGAAGGAGTGGTCGAATCTTAATGAAATTTAAAGTTTGGAAGAATATCGTGTCTCAAAGCTCTTATTTTAATTCCCGACTCGATCCAGTGACATTGGGGGGAATTGAAAGGGAGAGCCTAAAATCTTAGAAATCACTTAGGGTGGAGGGAGTGGGATGAAACTTGGTGAGAAAAATAAGCACAAGTCCTAGGTATGTGATTGACATAACCGGAACGGATCCACTCTGTTTGGGGGAGCTGGGGGGACACTTCTGAACGTGCTAGGACGATGAAAATTGGTAGGCGTGTCAGGGAGCTGTACGAATTAACTTGATAAAGTCGTTTTCCCCGATTCGAACATCTGGGGACTGAAGGGAGAGGAAAAATTAGAAAAATTGAGGTATTTTTAGCTTGCGAGTGGTTGATCGGATCTTAATGAATTTTGATACTTAGAAGGACCTCGTGACTCAGAGCTCTTCTTTTAAATCCCGTCCGGCATTAAGCCTCTGATTTTCCTTTTAAAAAAATCTATTGATTCTTAGAATTTTGCTAGAGCTCATACCATATAAGCTCTTGGCTCTTGCGACCTCGTCACAAGTGCCATATGAGCTCTTAGCTCATCTTTTATCTATTAAACAAAAAAAGGGAAAATAATCTTAATGTAATTTGAAGTCAGAAATTCCATGAGTATCCAAAATATCATAGCCACCCTGGATAGTGATTATCTACTGATAATCCACGTCCAGGTTTCCAAAACTTAGTGTCTGTTAAATTTTGTTTAAAATTAGGCTTGGTTTAAACTAGGTTGATTTCAACTGAACAATTAGGTTCTAATTGAACCTAATATAAACCTAGCAATCTGACGCTAATTGAACATGTATTTTCATTCTTTGTCGTTAGGTTTTCAGAGTTTTCTAATTTGTCGAAAAAAACCCATATTTTCATTTTGTGTCATTAAGGTTTCAGTTTTTTAACTTAGTCGATGAAATTCACAGATTTTCAATTTCTGTCCAGGAAATACAAACTTTCTTCAATATATTTCCGAGCAAATTCACACTTTTCGTTTTTTTTTTTTTTTTTTTTTTTTTTTTTTTTTTTTTTTTTTTTTCATATAATATTTAAGACTGGGTAAGCCGGGTTTATATTAGATTAGAATTAGACTGGTTTAGTTAACTTATGTTAGGTTCACTTAAATTAGGGTTATGTTAAGGTTCGCTTAAAATGCTTAAGTTAGGCCGAATGAATCAATACTACATTAGGTCGGCTCTATATTAGGTTAAATTAGGTTAGACTTGCTAAGTTTATATTAGGGTCAATCAGAACCTAACTAAAATTAAAATCTGTGCATTTTGCTTCTCGACAAAAAAAAATAGTGAAAATCTACCGAGTAAACAATGATAGATTGTGAAAACTTAACAAGCAAAATCGAAAAACAATGAATTTCTTGGACGAAACTTGAATTTATTGAACGTTTTATGGTTTGCATCGAGTGGCAATTCTCGTTCAACTGTGAAAACAAGCAGTGTGAAACTGCTACCTGATCAAAATACATCATAACAAGCTTTTAAAATGCTGCAATGATGTCAATTCGTGATGGCAAAACCAATTTTGCAAAACTTGTTTTAGTCATAATTCTTTCCGCTACAAACAGCGGGCGTGACAATCACACACCGCTTCGGTGAAAGTCTTGAGAAGCATAGTATGTAATCATAAGTTCATTATACAAGATTTTATCTCTAAAAAAATTCAGGCCTATGAACCCTTCAGCTGGAACTTGATTTGAATACCTGCTATAAAAATAAAGGTAACAGAAGTATTAATATCAAGCACTTTAGCCTATCATTACTTCAACTGCCTTACAAAGAAAAGAAGACTAGCATAGTTTAGAATTTTATTCCTTGACTTAGATATTTTTTTATGATATGATCAAGAATTCAGAACTACTTTTTTTTTATCATAATCTATGACTTCTTTACCCCTAGTTAGTTTGATTTGCATATGCTTATTGCGCTACAGATGGCAATATTCCAATGTTTATACGTAAGTCCTTTTCTGGCCTTTTGTACATTAGGCCTTTTCTGACGAACAAATTGTAGATCAATAATTGAAATCAAATTTATTTATGAAAAATTGTCGATCAACAATAATTTTGTGAGAACACAAATTTTTATTATTTTTGGAAATAAATCCTAAAGTTCTCAAAATCAATTGAGCATTGTTTTGCTTTTTTCAATTAAATTCATTTCTACTCCTGTAATATTTACTGTTTATATACCTTTTAGCTTTCTAATCAAAACTGAAAGTTTAAATTTAATGCAGCAAAATTTCTTCAGTTCCCCTTGAAGGGGAAAAGGATGATTAATTTGAAAGGAAGCAGATTCTCGTGCCTTATTCTATAAGTAGGTCCCGAAGCCAGACGGAAAACCGGTGGCGCGCCGCCAAAAATCTTTAGGCGCACCGAAGCCTTTATGACATGGTCTTGCACAGATATTACTGAGAGGCAAATACTAGATGAAATCTTCTATTCAATGGCACATGCAAGAATTTTAGATTTCCCCCAAAAAGTTTTTGAATTTATTCGTCTGCTATGGTACAGGCTCCAGATTTTCTTTCACTTATTTCTGCCCTCTTCACTACAATCTTCTAATTCCTATTTAAATTGAGTGTCGAGAAGCCCTGATATTCCTCGAAACTTTCCTTATATATGTTTTCTTCTTTTGGTCGAACAATTACATTTAAAATCTTCACCAAACTTCTAAGGTCAACTTGTCGAGCATGAGCCGGCCCACACTATAGCTAACATCGGCTAACGGGCCAAGATGCACTCCATTTCAAAACTGTTATTAAATAAAAAAAAGTTTTTTTTCAACTGAAAGTAAGGAGTGACATTAAAACTTAAAACTAAAAGAAATATTATTCTGTATATGAAAGGGGATGTTCCCTGCTCAACGCCCCGCTCTTTGCGCTAATGTTTTTTATTGTTTTAAAAGTAAAGTTGTGAGAAAGAGTCAAACTTTAGCGTAAAGAGCAAGGTGTTGAGGAGCCCCTTCAGCCCCTTTCATATACAGAGTAATTTCTGTTCGTTTTAAGTTTTAATGTCAATCCTCACTTTCAGTTGAAATTTTTTTTATTATTATTTAATTTCTGAACGTTTTGTATTAAGGCATGTTTTGATTTTGGCTCACCGCAAATGAAAAATTGAAAAGAAATTTGCATATTAAATGTTTTGGCTAAATGGCTTTCTCTTAGTTTTGATCGGACGATTTTGAAAAAAAGGGGGGAGGAGGCCTAGTTGCCCTCCAGTTTTTGGTTACTTATAAAGGCAACTAGAACTTTTTATTTTTTTTATGAACGTGTTTATTAGTAATAAATATACGTAATTTACGAAGTAACTTACGTAACGAACTTCTATATTTGTATGTTTTTGTTACAAATATGAGGTTTGCCCCCTCGTCAATACCTCGTCTTTATGCTAAAGCTTGAATTTTGTCCCAATTCTGTAAGAATGACCCCTGAATCAAAAAGGCCGTAAAATAAATAGTTAAATTATTAAAAATACTCTAGCGTGAAGAACGAGGTATTGAGGAGGAGACAAACCCCCTCATATAAGTAATAATTTCTTTTGGTTTTAAGTTTTTAATGCTGCTTCTTACTTTCAGTGGAAAAAAACTATTTTTATTTATTTTCTCAAAGTTTTTTTTAAATAGTGTTAGAAAATCCAACGGCCCCTTGAAGGAAATTATCTTCCCCCAAGATAAATTCCTCCATTTAAAGATCCTTCCACTTAACTCCATGCCCCCCCCAACACGAAAAAGTCCCCCTGAAAACGTCTGTACACTTCCCAATAACCATTATTATATGTAAACAATGATCAAAGATTGAAACTTGTAGCCCCTCCCCCGGGAACTGTGGGGAATTAAGTTGTCCCTAAAGAGATAGATATCAATTTTTTCGACTATACTGAACAAAATGGCTATCTCAAAATTTTGACCTGGTGACTTTGGGAAACAAATGAGCGTGGGAGGGGGCCGAGGTACCCTCCAATTTTTAGTCACTTAAAAGGGAGCTAGAACCTTTTATTTCCGTTAGAAGGAGCCCTCTCGCGACATTCTAGGACCACTGGGTTGATACGATCACGCCTGGAAAAAAAACAACAAAAAAACACGCATGCGTGATCTGTCTTCTGGCAAAAAAAAACGAAAAATTCCATATTTTTGTAGATAGGATCTTCAAACTTGTGTTGTAGGGTTCTCTGATACGCTAAATCTTACGGTGTGATTTTTTTCAAGATTCTATGAATTTTAGGGGGTGTTTTCCCCTATTTTCCAAAATAAGGCAAATTTCCTCAGGCTCGTAACGTTTGATGTGTAATATTAAACTTGATGAAGTTTGTATATTTAAAATCAAAATAGAAAATCGATTTTTTTATGTATTTATTGGTATCAAAATTCCGTTTTTTAGAGTTTTGGTTACTATTGAGCCGGGTCACTCCTTACTACGTTTCGTTAATACGAACTGTTCGATTATATACTCCTAAGTGAGAGGATTCAATCGTAAATCAATGGGAAACAACATCACTGTAGGGTAGAGAGTAAAATGTTGGGAAGTATCAACCCCATTATTATGTTAATTGATTACTGATTATTAAGTTTGTATGTTTTTCTCTACTTTCGCATAATTTCTCTTTTACATTTTACTTCAGTTCATTTTCACTATTGGTTTCATCTTAATCCACCCTTAGCTTCTAGCCAAAGTTTAACTTTTGCATTTACAAAGCTTCGAAAGTGGCAAAAAAAAGCCTGAAAAAAACTGTCCTCTTAGTATTTTTTAATAGGGAGCCTTAAATGCCAACATCATCCTTTTTGTCCTCATCTGTGTCCTCACTGCCCTGACATAATCTGATCAAGCAGCCTCCTTTTTTCTTTGAAGCATGATCATTAATTATGAGGATATTTAGAATTGCTGCTCCTTTGAGAAAGTCACATTCACACAACTGATTGGGGTAATCCACTGACAGTACCTGAGATTAAATCCTTCTCTTCAGTCTCAGGTTATTTATTTCAAGTTTTAGAGGATAATTTACTAGAAAAGTATTATTTATGGCATTTGCCCCGTATCATAAAGTGCCGAGACCTAACAAAAACAATAAATAGTAACTAAATTGAATCTTATCAAAATAAACAGATTTGCTAAAAGCCTACTGTTAGTATAATTTAGGTATAATCTTTTACTTCACTTTAAATACTTTACAATAATTGAAGAATAAAATTTCATTTTACAGCCTATTCAAATGAATAGTCCAATATATATTCCTCCAGCTGAAGATATACAAGAAGTTAAATTCTAACTCCATATTGATAGGGAGAACAACTCACAAGAGTTGGGGTCCTAATAACTTTACCTTTGAGAGTTTCTTGAACCCCTTCCCGAAAGAAAGGAAATCCACTGAGTTTCTCAGCTTTCCTAATACTTGCTTGCAATAATGCAATAGCGGATAAACATCTCTCTATTTTGCGAAGGGAATTAAAACCATCGATGTCCTGCTCAAAAAACTGTTAACTGAGGCTCTGGTCGCTAGAGCCTTGTGTTAGTGCTTTTCATTTTGTTATTGTCGGAGCACTAATGATAGTGAAAAGATATGTTTGGTATTATAATCACAACATTTAGGTACTAACTAGCAGGAGGTCTTGACAGTTTCAGAAAATTGCCACTTGCTCTGCTACTTATAATAAAAAAAAATTAATAAAAAAAAATCGGAAAAATGAGAGCTAGAGTGGCTGAGTTAATTCTCGTTAATTTTTCGGTTGATAAGTTAATCAGATCTTTTAGGCCAGGGACTCGGTTTAGTAATTGTAATCTGTTAAAAGTATTGCATTTGAAATCTTGTGGCGGTGTTTACTTATTTGTTATGTTTTCTTTCTTATTTTCACCGCTATAGTTTTTTATTACCCCTGCTTGGATGTAATAGTCATGTTAACGGTAAGGTTGAAGGTCTAAATGCAGATTTTATATATTTGCTGTGTTTTCTATAGAGTACATAATATATTATAATGTACTATAAAATTTTTAGGGATTACATACTGCTATTTACCTTGAATAATTTCTCTGCGTTTTAATTTATGTGTTTACTTCATTGATAAATTATCTTTTTTACTAGCTCTTTAACTTTTTATTAAGCTTTATAAGGGCTGATAATAAAATGTGATAGATCGTTTTTGGTTTTGGAAGAAATATAAACCGTTTTTGTCTTGAACAATTTCTTGGAGAGCTCCAAATTCAAGATACTGATAATTCTTCCTTCTTTGAATTAGAGCTCTGATATGCAGATAGGTTGTTTAGTACAACATTTAAGCCCTTCTTGTCTAGTGGTTTTCGCGCTAGACTTGAAATACTTTGTCAATGAGGACGGGGGTTCGAATCCTGGTGTTGCTGGTTATTTGGTTTGGAACGGAAGTCTGTAGTGTGATGCTATATCCTTAGCTATGGTCAATCCTCCTCTATATGGGTACCTGGAGAAACCTGGGGAAGGTAAACAGGAAGGGTGTTCGAAAGCAAAGTATGGCCGGCCCCCAGCCCCCCCCCCTCCCATTGCAATTCCTAGCTGAAGGACCATGAAACGAAGATCAGCCCCGTGAGTAGAAACTGTGAAGTTTATGCCGTACTCTTTACCTTTACTTTTCGTTGGGATACCATTGAAGGAAAAACAATGGTAAATTGGACATAAACATTGTTTTTTCTGAGTATTATAGTGAAAGGAAGAGATCTTGCTGAATTGCAAAATAGGATTAGGGCTGTTAAAGAAGTAGAATGCAGGTTACAAGACCAGGAAATCGAGACATGAAGTAAGATATACATCAGATTCAATTGAGGTTTCCCTTGAAGTTCCGTGAATTAACTTAAATTCAAATTTTAGAGTTTAATTTTAAATAAATTTTAAAATCCTCATTTTATTTTATTAATTAAACATTCAGGTAATTTAAGGTCGATCATTTGGACTAAAAGAATTTTTGGGAGAAGGTAAGATTGATGTCTCTTCCTTATTTTGTCCTTCGTTCGATCTTGGTACTGAAAGTGAAATGAGTTGCAGATCTCAAGAACTCCTGTTTAGAAGGAATTCCGAAAATAACTGATACCAATATAGTATTCGAAACTTTTTAAAAACAAGCAAAAATTCTAAAAACAGAGCAAACCCCGATCAACTGACGACTTGCCGGCAGTAACTTTTTGGTGTGCTTCTGAATTTTTTTTTCGTTCCACTGCGTTCAAATTTTTTTATTGCGTCCAAATTTATTTTGGGGTGGCTTCGGGGTCTAAAAGTAAGAGATCAAGCTAATAACAAATATAACATCCTTTATGGTAAAGTAACTGCTTTTCTTCTTCCAAAATGGCAAGAACAAAAAAACAAAAAACTACCCCACAAGCCTTCGTCCTAGAAATTTTCTGCTGAAATTTGACCAACAAGCTTGACAAACAATGTCAAAATTGTGGATACTTTTCATCCATAATGTTGATCAACAAAACCTTTGTTGGTCACTAGAATGCGGTTCTTTCGTCTCCCAAAAAGGCCTATAGTCGTGTATGAGACAATTCGGGTGAACTACATCAATGTCTACCAATTATTCATTCGGGTTCAAAGTTCGACCAGCTCAGAAATCTCATTATCATCATGATTTTTCCGTCCTTTTCCCTATATGTAATCCACCTGCTGGTATTGCTTGAACGTATTTAGCCTAATCGATATGACAACTAGCTCTCCCTTCTCCAGAAATATAGCCTATCCATGTGCATATGCTTCTCATCAGTTTCAACAGAGCTACTCCAAGTCCTACTTTATTCTTCTCAGTCACCGCATATTCTTTGCTTGTTCGCGGTAGAGTTGCCAGGATATTAAGCTGAAGCCAGGGAGATGCAACTAACCATACTCGTTGGAGGTAACTGTTAGGAGGGATCAACTGATCCCTCCAAACGTGATTCAACCGTAAATTGTTAGAAACTGTCATGAAAATTGCAATAAAATCAAATCTGAAGTTTGAAGACAGCATGGATCCCTGGCTCCGTCCCTCTTTGTATTCGCTGTTTTTGAAACCCGTATAGGGGATTTGACTACCACTGAGAAGCTGCTTTATAGAGTTAGTGCATACTTTAGTTAAAATTTTGTGTTGGATAAAGGAGAGAAGTCCACCGAAACCCGCTTAATGAGCTGTGGTTCGTCCGGATGGCACGAATTTTCAAAACATCCTCATGGCATGCAGCACCTTATCATCAGATTTTCCTCATAATTATACATTGGGGTTTCATTCTGCTGTCTGCTACAATTTAATATTATCACTCTATTTGTTAGCCCAAATTTTCTCATAATAAATTTGTCTTAAGTAATTTGTGACTCTTTCTTTCTCTGTCTCCCCTTCTATTTCTCTATCTCTATTTTTACTTGTTTGTAGATTATCTCTCATTAATTTCTTCCTTAGGTAAGTATATATAAACGAATGATTCCTAGTCTTAGGCATGGTAATATTTATAGTGCATTTGCATACGAAACGATTATTCCATTTCATCAATGGTATATGATCTTTATATCATTTAGTTTACTGGTTTCATCAATATTCTATGTTTCAGTACGATTAAAATAACTGGGATAGTTCAACAATTTTCTCCTGTATTAATTAAATAAATTAAAAATAAATTAAATTAAATAATTGAAAAAAGTTTTTTGAATTCAAAACAAGGAGTAACAGTAAAAATGGTATCGAATAGAAAGTATTCTGTATATGAGTAGGCTGCAACTTCCTGAGCCCCTCGCTCTTTTCGCTAAGGTTTGACTTCTTGTCCCGATTCCTTAAGGACGACTGCTCAGACCCATGAGCCGTTTAATTGGAATAAGAAACATTTCTAGCGCTATAAGAATTTAGCGTAAAGGATAGGTGATCCGTTGGGGATATCCCCCTTATTTACGGCATAATTCTGTTCTTTTTAAGTCTTAATGCTGCTTCTTATGTTCAGTTGGATAAAAATATATTTAATTTCTGGTCGTTTTTTCAAATCACGCTGAGGCCTAACCAAGACATGATGTAGGCTACCTTTCCCATAAGCTTTTACTTTTTGCTATTAAATTGCCTGTATTCATAATTCTAAATTTGAATGGCAGGGCTACAGTGTAAAACTCGTAAAACCGTGCTTCGAGAATGATGTGCAGCCCTTATAAAATGCGCTCCGAATATTTATTGGAGGGTGCTGTTTGGAACATAAGGAATTGTTTACTGGGTAATCGTTTCGAAAGTTTTACAGGCGAACTCTTCAAAAAAGCTTGCATAGAAGAATAATCTTTTTTCAACACAATACCAAATACAATATAAAATGGAAATACAATACAACTATTCCCCTTTGAAAGGCTCCATGGCCAGGTTATAACAGGTATGATTACTATGCACAACATTACGACGGAGGGCAGCACTCTCTGGGAAAAAGTAGACATTCATCGTTGTGTAGGCTATTACCATAGATTGCGCATAAATATTACCATTTGAACCCGCTGAAAATAAAGATCCTGGTAGCAATTTGCTCCCACAAGTAAATTTCCTGATGAGGCTCTTGAAGCCCCCTCCCTTCACCTCAGTGCTAGCAGCAATATCATAAAAAACATTGCCGCGACAACTTTGCTAAATACATAAGAATCTTTCCATTACGGTACCATGAAGGGAGAAAAAGATGAAATTTACAATATCAAAAATGCTGAATACCCCAAGATGAAATATCATTCTCATTTATAGAAGATAAAACCCGGAGAGATATAGAACTGAATTATCACAAAAAGCAAAAGATGATTTTCATAAGGACTTACAATTATGTTAACTTCTATCGGTAACAATTCTCGAATAACCAACCCGAATTTTCGTCTTTGAGTTAAGCCGATAACGAAAAGATCGCAAATTATAAGCAATATTGATACCCAACCTCCTAAAAGACGCCACCGAGGGGGATAGACAAGGATTTGCATGCCAAAGGTATTGTAGGTGAAAGAAACGAAGAGCTGAAAGTAAGGTACTCGTACTTAAGGACATTTTCAAACAGTTTGTGGTAACGAACTGTAGTAAGGTGCGACCCGGCTCAATAGTAACCGAAATCTAAGAAACGGAATTTTGATACCAATAGTTACATCAACAGAATCGTATTATTATGCTGATTTTAAAACGTCCCGCTCTTTACGCTAAAGCTTTTTATTGTTTTAAGAAGTAGAACTCTGACAATGAGTCAAACTTTAGCGTAAAGAACGGGACGTCAAGGAGGGGCAGCCCCTTTTACATGCGGAATAATTTCTGTTCGTTTTAAGTTTTAATGTTTCTTCTTACTTTCAATTGAAAAGACTTATTTTTTGTATTTAATCTAGTAAAATTCAATCTGAACAAAAGCTTCAATCCGAACAAAAGCTTCAGACACACATTTAATAGAATCGGAAAGCCTATATTTACTGTTGCTAAAACATGAAGGTCATCGTCAAAAGCTCAATACGAAACAAGAGATAACTCACAAAAATATGCCGGAGGTATATTGTTGATTACATGAGAAATCAAGGAGGCACACTCGTGCCTCTTTAAAGAGGCGAACCACGACAATGTTAAGCGATCTTCGGTTCCAGTAGTCCCAGAGGGATGGGAAGGGATACATTTCGTAGCCCGAGCTCCAAATAAGAAACCTGCCAAATTTCACCCCCCTGTGACTTTTCCTTCATGGGGAAAATCTGGCCGAAAGTTTCGACCCCTCAACCCCACCCCCCACCCCCTTTAACGTTGTCCGATCGGGCTAAACTCCACAAGTTAAGGTCCCCTAGGGCCCAGGAGCTTATCCGCGAAATTTCAGCTCGATCCGATAACTCCTTCCCTGTTTTCCAGAAACCACGCATAGCCACTTAATGTTCATGTTCTCCTTTTGTTTTTTTTTCGCCACGCCTACAGGTCACAGCCGACATCGGATCTGGGTGTACGAAGACTCATTCGACGCGGAATTCTCCGAGTAATTTTGCTTGAAATTTTTGTCGGAAAATCTTAACCCCCCGATTTTCTAGCTTAGAAAAACCCCATTTCCCCATAAGAGCCCATGTTAAGTTTTTTGTTGTTAAAAGTTACGAATTTCAACATCAAGTACATCAAAATGATCAGTTCGACGTGGTGAGACTGACTGAAAGCAATTCCGTCTTAATCCGTAAAATTTTTATTTGAGAAAAATGATAGAAACCCTTTTTTTTCTACCACGCCTTCAGGTCACAGCCGACATCGGATCTGGGTGTACGAAGACTCATTCGACGCGGAATTCTCCGAGTAATTTTCCTGGAAAGTTTCGTCGGAAAATCTTAACCCCCCGATTTTCTAGCTTAGAAAAACCCATTTCCCCATAAGAGCCCATGTTAATTTTTGAAATTCTTAAAAGTTACGAATATCAACATTCAAGTACATCAAAATAATCAGCTCGGCACGGCGAGAATGACTGCAAGCATCATAAAAATCCAGCTCCATTCCAGAAATTAAATTATGTAATTGGAAATTATCCTTGATTGGAAATGTTTTCCAAACTGAACGCAGACGCCATCTAGCATATCAGAAATGAACTTCCTAAACGCCATCTGTCCTTTTTTGAGAGAGATTGTAGAAAAACGTACAGAAATAATATGAAAAAAAACTTTGTTTGATTAAAGAGTTAAAGAGGCTGCGTCCCAAAGTCGAACCTTAAAACGTACAGGAATTAGGGGAGGCAGATGGGGGGCTGCCGCCCCCCAAACCCCCTGCTTTTAAAGACTCTTGTACAGGTTTTGTACCCCCACCCCCAGCTCTTAGCTTGTGTGCTCTGTGTCTGGGAAACAGTTTCAATAATTATGTTAAAATGTAAATGGAGTGGTGAACTTCATTGTTACTAATTACTAGTTTCGGCGCAATGGTTCTCCTGTCCTCTTGTGTTTAACATTTTTCGAAGTTATTCCATTATTCATTCATTTCAATATTTTGTTAATTAAAAGAGGGCCTTTCCGAAGCCAAGAGCAGGGGGTTAGGGGGCGGCAGCACCCCGCAACAAAAAACCTGTACAAAATAGTCTTTAAAAGCGGGGGGTTTGGGGGGCGGCAGCCCCCCATCTGCCTCTCCTAATTCCTGTACGTTTTAAGGTTCGACTTTGGGACGCAGCCTCTTTAACTCTTTAAGAAAACGAAGTTTTTTTCATATTATTCAGATTTGAATACTCTGGGTAACTAAACATCTCGTCTGAATACTTTCCGATTTTTTTTTTCAAGAATGTAACCATTAACTTTAACTTTAAGAAAAGAAGAAGGGCACCAACACTTCAGCAACAAAATAATAGAAAGATTAATCCCTTTTGTAACCATTGAGCGAAAATGCTGGAAATGCTCAAAAAAATCAACAGCTTTACACTGTAAAAAAAAAAATGATTTCCAGCAAAAAGATTTGCTCGACTTCAAATAAGTCGCAAAAAAATTCAATTTTTCTGTGCAAATGTAATTTTTTGTTTGAATTCCAGCAAATTATTGATATTTCTAATATTTATGTACTTTTCAGTCGAAAAAATTTAATTTTCTACATAGATAAGTTATATTATTCAACATCGTTCGGACTACAACATTAGTTTGAAGTTTCTTGAATATCATTTTAAATTTGACTATAGGATCATTGAAAGTAATAGATTTAGCATAAATTCAATTCAAATATGCGAATTATAGTAGAAAAAGGCGGATGCTAATGGAATTTTGAGTGTAAAAATATAATATAAAAATAAGGAAATATATTTTTTACTTTCAAATGATTTGAACTTACTTGTTTGCAAAGTGAACACGCAGAAATTTATGTACGAAAACCATCTTTTAACTTTACAACCGCTTTTTTTAGATACATTTTTTAGAGTTGCTGTAGGTATTAGATTTCTTAAGATACTACCTTAATCTTAAGAGTACTATTGGTTAGAATATATTGTTATCTGAACTCAATTTTTTCGAATTAACGAAGAAAATCTTTTTGAGGGAACAACTTTTGTTTTTGCAACGAACGTCATTTTTGTAATGAGACCCAAAAAGCGTTTCAAAAAATGTCTTCCCTGGATTTGTCATAAATTTTTACTTACACTGAATAACCAAGTAAGCAAATATTTCAAAGGAAAGAAGACGCCGGTGAGGGTATTTCAGTCATTTACGTACACGTAAAGCAACCAAGAGCTTCCCAAAAAAGCATTAACCCAACAAGTTTCATCAAACAGTTCATTGTGCTAAACTGTGATTAAGTAGTGACTCAGCTCAATGATAACTGAAACTCAAAAATGTAATTTTAGTAACAATTGATAAGAATTGGGGCAGGATTCTAAACATATAAATTGCCTAAATTTTAATGTTGCCCATCAAAAGCTACAAGTCTCAGAAGAAAAAATGGAATTTGATGGATTGAGAAATTTTGAAAACAGGAAACCTGATTTTTGAAAAGGAAAAAACACCCCCGAAAAGTCAATGAATCTTAAGATAAGTTAAATCATCAGATACAGCGCATCAGAAAAAATTTTGTAGAGGTTTAAACCTGAAAAAATTCCAACATGAAATTCCATTCCAAAAATGTGGTGTTTTGTGTTTTTGCCAGAAGACAGATGACGGATGCATTTAATTTTTTTTCCTAGTGCTCTTTTAAGTGACCATAAAGATTGTAGGGCAACTAGACCCACTTTTCCTGACCTTATTTGACTCTTATTTTGTTTGCAAATGTTATGATTTGAGATAAATTTGACAAATTTTTTCTCCATCAACTGCAAACCCATAATGCTCAACCTATACGGGCATTATGCTGTGGTGTGAGACACAGCTTTGGTGAAAGTCTGGGGGTCAGTATTTAGTTTAGTTTAACAGTATGGATGGTAAACTATGCTGCTTCGCAGCATAGTTTACAGTTTAGAGGACTAGGAACGAAACTAAACATTTACCGTTGGGATAATTTGTGTTATCTTTCCCAAAATGGTTCGGATAGCTTTTTCTTGTAAAAAAAAAAAATTAAAAAAAAAACTTGGTTTTTGGGAATTATAGGCGTAAGTATCTGTTTTAGAATTTTTTTGGTAGTTTTCATAATTTATTTTTTTCCCTTCTGGGGATCAATTAATAAACCAAAAATGTTTTCTCAAATGAAAGTAAAGAGTGGAATTAAAACTTGAAAGGAACATAAATGATTCAATGGTAAATTCGGGACCGTTTTTAGGTGAATATACCACTCGACGCCTTTTTTATGACATCCAGGATCCCATGAATCCCTATGATTCCATGGTA